>NW_026646696.1:300000-582580 GCF_949987535.1 Balaenoptera acutorostrata
CGAACCCGAGCAAAGGAGATGAGAAATGAGGTGCGTTTTAGAAACCTTTCCCGATCACACGGTGTACCATCTTCTTGGTTTCTCATGCCTTTTTTCGATGTAGGAAGATGCCCTTGAATCTGGAGATTTGGGACCCATGGGATGGGTACCATGCAGTATTACTTGAAAGGGTCTGCCTTGGCTCACCCAAACTCACCGAACCTCTCAGCCCCAAGAGTGTCCACCCTTATGTCTCAATCACCTGTGGGTCTAGATATGGTCAATCCAGGTTGCATCACAGCCCCTGAACGAATTTTGTAAGAATTTCTCTCTCTTTCACTGTCTTTGTTTCACGGGTTTTGAAAAGTAATTTATTTTTATAATGGGGTTTAGCTGCTTTTCACGGCTGTGTTTATGCCGCTTTACACCCCCTTGACTCACTTACAGAGAGATATCAATACATAGGTTTGAAGATTCTTACTAGTCAGATATATTCTTGTGCGGTGAATAGGGGGTGTTGAGTCCAGTTCACTGAAAAAGGAATAGGTCTTGTCTCTTACATATTGGGTTTATGGAACGGTATCTGAGCTAAATTGAAACCCTTGTTTTATGCATCACCCCACCTCTCCTTTCCCGTTCAGCAGCCATAGTGTGTTTCCTAAACGTGTGACTCTGTTCTGTTTTGTAATTCAGTTCAAGTGTAGCGGTTTTTACATTCCCTCTAGAAGTGATATCTTATGATAAGTGTCTTTTTCTGTGTGACTTATTTCACTTAGAATCGTCGTACCTAAATCCACTCATCGTGCTGCTACTAGCCTTATGACGTTGATTTCATGGCTGAGTGATATTCCTTTGTACATGAGGACCACAAATTCTTTATCCATTTTTCTCTTTCCTAGGATATTTCAGGTGTAATGAAGTGGGGGTTCTTGTCAACAGAGCAGCCCTAAACTTTGGGGTGCCTGTGTCTTGCTGATTTTTAGTTTTCCCAATTTATACGCCCATGAGTGGAAGTGCCCTATGCTCTCCAAGCTGTGTTTTTTAGATGTTTCAGAACACACCGTACACTTCTCCAGAGTGGCTGTTGGCAATTTACATCCCACCCATCAGCGTAGCAAGGCTCCCATTTCTCCATGGCTGGTCCTGCATTTCTGGTTTGGACACTTTTTTCCGCATGGCCCTTTTGCCCGCTGGGAAGCGAGACTTCTTTGGAGCGCTGATTGGCCTTTCCAGGTTGCTTGGTTGGCCAAAAAGGGCGTATGCATTTTTTCCTGAATATATTCAGGAAAAAACGCATACGCCCTTTTTGGCCAAGGGCATCATTGTCCACGTTTTGCCGCTTTTCATGTGCTTTCAAGGCGATTCGAATCTACCTCCTGAAATCTGTTTCCTGCAATTCTGCCTTGCTTTCAAAGCCTCTTCGTTGCCTTCCCTTAATATATTTGTGGACGAGAGGTATCATTTAAAACTCTGCAGGTTTGTGAATTGCAGTGCCCCTGAGCTCCATTTTTCAACTCGCTTTTTTGGGAGCTGGCCGCAAAAGCACAGGATTGCTTCAGGCCCTCTTCTGGTTCTGGGGGGCAGGCTGAGCTTGTGCTTAATTCTTCTTCCTGATGGGAAAATAGAGTGACCTGTGCCTGTCCCAACACCTAGAGCTAGTCTCTCATTGGTTCCCCCTCTTCCCGTTCATCCTCAGGACAAATTGCAACCTGTACGGAACAGGAGGTTAAAGGTGCTGATTCTCCAAGGAGGGAGATGGCTAGTAAATCGGCTGGAATGGCGAACCCGAGCAAAGGAGATGAGAAATGAGGTGCGTTTTAGAAACCTTTCCCGATCACACGGTGTACCATCTTCTTGGTTTCTCATGCCTTTTTTCGATGTAGGAAGATGCCCTTGAATCTGGAGATTTGGGACCCATGGGATGGGTACCATGCAGTATTACTTGAAAGGGTCTGCCTTGGCTCACCCAACCTCACCGAACCTCTCAGCCCCAAGAGTGTCCACCCTTATGTCTCAATCAGCTGTGGGTCTAGATATGGTCAATCCAGGTTGCATCACAGCCCCTGAACGAATTTTGTAAGAATTTCTCTCTCTTTCACTGTCTTTGTTTCACGGGTTTTGAAAAGTAATTTATTTTTATAATGGGGTTTAGCTGCTTTTCACGGCTGTGTTTATGCCGCTTTACACCCCCTTGACTCACTTACAGAGAGATATCAATACATAGGTTTGAAGATTCTTACTAGTCAGATATATTCTTGTGCGCTGAATAGGGGGTGTTGAGTCCAGTTCACTGAAAAAGGAATAGGTCTTGTCTCTTACATATTGGGTTTATGGAACGGTATCTGAGCTAATTTGAAACCCTTGTTTTATGCATCACCCCACCTCACCTTTCCCGTTCAGCAGCCATAGTGTGTTTTCTAAACGTGTGACTCTGTTCTGTTTTGTAATTCAGTTCAAGTGTAGCGGTTTTTACATTCCCTCTAGAAGTGATATCTTATGATAAGTGTCTTTTTCTGTGTGACTTATTTCACTTAGAATCGTGGTACCTAAATCCACTCATCGTGCTGCTACTAGCCTTATGACGTTGATTTCATGGCTGAGTGATATTCCATTGTACAGGAGGACCACAACTTCTTTATCCATTTTTCTCTTTCCTAGGATATTTAAGGTGTAATGAAGTGGGGGTTCTTGTCAACAGAGCAGCCCTAAACTTTGGGGTGCCTGTGTCTTGCTGATTTTTAGTTTTCCCAATTTATACGCCCATGAGTGGAAGTGCCCGATGCTCTCCAAGCTGTGTTTTTTAGATGTTTCAGAAGACACCGTACACTTCTCCAGAGTGGCTGTTGGCAATTTACATCCCACCCATCAGCGTAGCAAGGCTCCCATTTCTCCATGGCCGGTCCTGCATTTCTGGTTTGGACACTTTTTTCCGCATGGCCCTTTTGCCCGCTGGGAAGCGAGACTTCTTTGGAGCGCTGATTGGCCTTTCCAGGTTGCTTGGTTGGCCAAAAAGGGCGTATGCGTTTTTTCCTGAATATATTCAGGAAAAAACGCATACGCCCTTTTTGGCCAAGGGCATCATTGTCCACGTTTTGCCGCTTTTCATGTGCTTTCAAGGCGATTCGAATCTACCTCCTGAAATCTGTTTCCTGCAATTCTGCCTTGCTTTCAAAGCCTCTTCATTGCCTTCCCTTAATATATTTGTGGACGAGAGGTATCATTTAAAACTCTGCAGGTTTGTGAATTGCAGTGCCCCTGAGCTCCATTTTTCAACTCGCTTTTTTGGGAGCTGGCCGCAAAAGCGCAGGATTGCTTCAGGCACTCTTCTGGTTCTGGGGGGCAGGCTGAGCTTGTGCTTAATTCTTCTTCCTGATGGGAAAATAGAGTGACCTGTGCCTGTCCCAACACCTAGAGCTAGTCTCTCATTGGTTCCCCCTCTTCCCGTTCATCCTCAGGACAAATTGCAACATGTACGGAACAGGAGGTTAAAGGTGCTGATTCTCCAAGGAGGTAGATGGCTAGTAAATCGGCTGGAATGGCGAACCCGAGCAAAGGAGATGAGAAATGAGTTGTGTTTTAGAAACCTTTCCCGATCACACAGTGTACCATCTTCTGGGTTTCTCATGCCTGTTTTCGACGTAGGAAGATGCCCTTGAACCTGGAGATTTGGGACCCATGGGATGGGTACCATGCAGTATTACTTGAAAGGGTCTGCGTTGGCTCACCCAACCTCACCGAACCTCTCAGCCCCAAGAGTGTCCACCCTTATGTCTCAATCAGCTGTGGGTCTAGATATGGTCAATCCAGGTTGCATCACAGCCCCTGAACGAATTTTGTAAGAATTTCTCTCTCTTTCACTGTCTTTGTTTCACGGGTTTTGAAAAGTAATTTATTTTTATAATGGGGTTTAGCTGCTTTTCACGGCTGTGTTTATGCCGCTTTACACCCCCTTGACTCACTTACAGAGAGATATCAATACATAGGTTTGAAGATTCTTACTAGTCAGATATATTCTTGTGCGGTGAATAGGGGGTGTTGAGTCCAGTTCACTGAAAAAGGAATAGGTCTTGTCTCTTACATATTGGGTTTATGGAACGGTATCTGAGCTAAATTGAAACCCTTGTTTTATGCATCCCCCCCCTCTCCTTTCCCGTTCAGCAGCCATAGTGTGTTTCCTAAACGTGTGACTCTGTTCTGTTTTGTAATTCAGTTCAAGTGTAGCGGTTTTACATTCCCTCTAGAAGTGATATCTTATGATAAGTGTCTTTTTCTGTGTGACTTATTTCACTTAGTATCGTCGTACCTAAATCCACTCATCGTGCTGCTACTAGCCTTATGACGTTGATTTCATGGCTGAGTGATATTCCTTTGTACATGAGGACCACAAATTCTTTATCCATTTGTCTCTGTCCTAGGATATTTCAGGTGTAATGAAGTGGGGGTTCTTGTCAACAGAGCAGCCCTAAACTTTGGGGTGCCTGTGTCTTGCTGATTTTTAGTTTTCCCAATTTATACGCCCATGAGTGGAAGTGCCCTATGCTCTCCAAGCTGTGTTTTTTAGATGTTTCAGGACACACCGTACACTTCTCCAGAGTGGCTCTTGGCAATTTACATCCCACCCATCAGCGTAGCAAGGCTCCCATTTCTCCATGGCTGGTCCTGCATTTCTGGTTTGGACACTTTTTTGCGCATGGCCCTTTTGCCCGCTGGGAAGCGAGACTTCTTTGGAGCGCTGAATGGCCTTTCCAGGTTGCTTGGTTGGCCAAAAAGGGCGTATGCGTTTTTTCCTGAATATATTCAGGAAAAAACGCATACGCCCTTTTTGGCCAAGGGCATCATTGTCCACGTTTTGCCGCTTTTCATGTGCTTTCAAGGCGATTCGAATCTACCTCCTGAAATCTGTTGCCTGCAATTCTGCCTTGCTTTCAAAGCCTCTTCGTTGCCTTCCCTTAATATATTTGTGGACGAGAGGTATCATTTAAAACTCTGCAGGTTTGTGAATTGCAGTGCCCCTGAGCTCCATTTTTCAACTCGCTTTTTTGGGAGCTGGCCGCAAAAGCGCAGGATTGCTTCAGGCCCTCTTCTGGTTTTGGGGGGCAGGCTGAGCTTGTGCTTAATTCTTCTTCCTGATGGGAAAATAGAGTGACCTGTGCCTGTCCCAACACCTAGAGCTAGTCCCTCATTGGTTCCCCCTCTTCCCGTTCATCCTCAGGACAAATTGCAACCTGTACGGAACAGGAGGTTAAAGGTGCTGATTCTCCAAGGAGGGAGATGGCTAGTAAATCGGCTGGAATGGCAAACCCGAGCCAAAGAGATGAGAAATGAGGTGCGTTTTAGAAACCTTTCCCGATCACACGGTGTACCATCTTCTGGGTTTCTCATGCCTGTTTTCGACGTAGGAAGATGCCCTTGAACCTGGAGATTTGGGACCCATGGGATGGGTACCATGCAGTATTACTTGAAGGGGTCTGCGTTGGCTCACCCAACCTCACCGAACCTCTCAGCCCCAAGAGTGTCCACCCTTATGTCTCAATCACCTGTGGGTCTAGATATGGTCAATCCAGGTTGCATCACAGCCCCTGAACGAATTTTGTAAGAATTTCTCTCTCTTTCACTGTCTTTGTTTCACGGGTTTTGAAAAGTAATTTATTTTTATAATGGGGTTTAGCTGCTTTTCACGGCTGTGTTTATGCCGCTTTACACCCCCTTGACTCACTTACAGAGAGATATCAATACATAGGTTTGAAGATTCTTACTAGTCAGATATATTCTTGTGCGCTGAATAGGGGGTGTTGAGTCCAGTTCACTGAAAAAGGAATAGGTCTTGTCTCTTACATATTGGGTTTATGGAACGGTATCTGAGCTAAATTGAAACCCTTGTTTTATGCATCACCCCACCTCTCCTTTCCCGTTCAGCAGCCATAGTGTGTTTCCTAAACGTGTGACTCTGTTCTGTTTTGTAATTCAGTTCAAGTGTAGCGGTTTTTACATTCCCTCTAGAAGTGATATCTTATGATAAGTGTCTTTTTCTGTGTGACTTATTTCACTTAGAATCGTCGTACCTAAATCCACTCATCGTGCTGCTACTAGCCTTATGACGTTGATTTCATGGCTGAGTGATATTCCTTTGTACATGAGGACCACAAATTCTTTATCCATTTTTCTCTGTCCTAGGATATTTCAGGTGTAATGAAGTGGGGGTTCTTGTCAACAGAGCAGCCCTAAACTTTGGGGTGCCTGTGTCTTGCTGATTTTTAGTTTTCCCAATTTATACGCCCATGAGTGGAAGTTCCCTATGCTCTCCAAGCTGTGTTTTTTAGATGTTTCAGAACACACCGTACACTTCTCCAGAGTGGCTGTTGGCAATTTACATCCCACCCATCAGCGTAGCAAGGCTCCCATTTCTCCATGGCTGGTCCTGCATTTCTGGTTTGGACACTTTTTTCCGCATGGCCCTTTTGCCCGCTGGGAAGCGAGACTTCTTTGGAGCGCTGATTGGCCTTTCCAGGTTGCTTGGTTGGCCAAAAAGGGCGTATGCGTTTTTTCCTGAATATATTCAGGAAAAAACGCATACGCCCTTTTTGGCCAAGGGCATCATTGTCCACGTTTTGCCGCTTTTCATGTGCTTTCAAGGCGATTCGAATCTACCTCCTGAAATCTGTTTCCTGCAATTCTGCCTTGCTTTCAAAGCCTCTTCGTTGCCTTCCCTTAATATATTTGTGGACGAGAGGTATCATTTAAAACTCTGCAGGTTTGTGAATTGCAGTGCCCCTGAGCTCCATTTTTCAACTCGCTTTTTTGGGAGCTGGCCGCAAAAGCGCAGGATTGCTTCAGGCCCTCTTCTGGTTCTGGGGGGCAGGCTGAGCTTGTGCTTAATTCTTCTTCCTGATGGGAAAATAGAGTGACCTGTGCCTGTCCCAACACCTAGAGCTAGTCTCTCATTGGTTCCCCCTCTTCCCGTTCATCCTCAGGACAAATTGCAACCTGTACGGAACAGGAGGTTAAAGGTGCTGATTCTCCAAGGAGGGAGATGGCTAGTAAATCGGCTGGAATGGCAAACCCGAGCAAAAGAGATGAGAAATGAGGTGCGTTTTAGAAACCTTTCCCGATCACACGGTGTACCATCTTCTGGGTTTCTCATGCCTGTTTTCGACGTAGGAAGATGCCCTTGAACCTGGAGATTTGGGACCCATGGGATGGGTACCATGCAGTATTACTTGAAAGGGTCTGCGTTGGCTCACCCAAACTCACCGAACCTCTCAGCCCCAAGAGTGTCCACCCTTATGTCTCAATCACCTGTGGGTCTAGATATGGTCAATCCAGGTTGCATCACAGCCCCTGAACGAATTTTGTAAGAATTTCTCTCTCTTTCACTGTCTTTGTTTCACGGGTTTTGAAAAGTAATTTATTTTTATAATGGGGTTTAGCTGCTTTTCACGGCTGTGTTTATGCCGCTTTACACCCCCTTGACTCACTTACAGAGAGATATCAATACATAGGTTTGAAGATTCTTACTAGTCAGATATATTCTTGTGCGCTGAATAGGGGGTGTTGAGTCCAGTTCACTGAAAAAGGAATAGGTCTTGTCTCTTACATATTGGGTTTATGGAACGGTATCTGAGCTAATTTGAAACCCTTGTTTTATGCATCACCCCACCTCACCTTTCCCGTTCAGCAGCCATAGTGTGTTTTCTAAACGTGTGACTCTGTTCTGTTTTGTAATTCAGTTCAAGTGTAGCGGTTTTACATTCCCTCTAGAAGTGATATCTTATGATAAGTGTCTTTTTCTGTGTGACTTATTTCACTTAGAATCGTGGTACCTAAATCCACTCATCGTGCTGCTACTAGCCTTATGACGTTGATTTCATGGCTGAGTGATATTCCATTGTACAGGAGGACCACAACTTCTTTATCCATTTTTCTCTTTCCTAGGATATTTCAGGTGTAATGAAGTGGGGGTTCTTGTCAACAGAGCAGCCCTAAACTTTGGGGTGCCTGTGTCTTGCTGATTTTTAGTTTTCCCAATTTATACGCCCATGAGTGGAAGTGCCCTATGCTCTCCAAGCTGTGTTTTTTAGATGTTTCAGAACACACCGTACACTTCTCCAGAGTGGCTGTTGGCAATTTACATCCCACCCATCAGCGTAGCAAGGCTCCCATTTCTCCATGGCCGGTCCTGCATTTCTGGTTTGGACACTTTTTTCCGCATGGCCCTTTTGCCCGCTGGGAAGCGAGACTTCTTTGGAGCGCTGATTGGCCTTTCCAGGTTGCTTGGTTGGCCAAAAAGGGCGTATGCGTTTTTTCCTGAATATATTCAGGAAAAAACGCATACGCCCTTTTTGGCCAAGGGCATCATTGTCCACGTTTTGCCGCTTTTCATGTGCTTTCAAGGCGATTCGAATCTACCTCCTGAAATCTGTTTCCTGCAATTCTGCCTTGCTTTCAAAGCCTCTTCGTTGCCTTCCCTTAATATATTTGTGGACGAGAGGTATCATTTAAAACTCTGCAGGTTTGTGAATTGCAGTGCCCCTGAGCTCCATTTTTCAACTCGCTTTTTTGGGAGCTGGCCGCAAAAGCGCAGGATTGCTTCAGGCCCTCTTCTGGTTCTGGGGGGCAGGCTGAGCTTGTGCTTAATTCTTCTTCCTGATGGGAAAATAGAGTGACCTGTGCCTGTCCCAACACCTAGAGCTAGTCTCTCATTGGTTCCCCCTCTTCCCGTTCATCCTCAGGACAAATTGCAACCTGTACGGAACAGGAGGTTAAAGGTGCTGATTCTCCAAGGAGGGAGATGGCTAGTAAATCGGCTGGAATGGCAAACCCGAGCCAAAGAGATGAGAAATGAGGTGCGTTTTAGAAACCTTTCCCGATCACACGGTGTACCATCTTCTGGGTTTCTCATGCCTGTTTTCGACGTAGGAAGATGCCCTTGAACCTGGAGATTTGGGACCCATGGGATGGGTACCATGCAGTATTACTTGAAAGGGTCTGCGTTGGCTCACCCAAACTCACCGAACCTCTCAGCCCCAAGAGTGTCCACCCTTATGTCTCAATCACCTGTGGGTCTAGATATGGTCAATCCAGGTTGCATCACAGCCCCTGAACGAATTTTGTAAGAATTTCTCTCTCTTTCACTGTCTTTGTTTCACGGGTTTTGAAAAGTAATTTATTTTTATAATGGGGTTTAGCTGCTTTTCACGGCTGTGTTTATGCCGCTTTACACCCCCTTGACTCACTTACAGAGAGATATCAATACATAGGTTTGAAGATTCTTACTAGTCAGATATATTCTTGTGCGCTGAATAGGGGGTGTTGAGTCCAGTTCACTGAAAAAGGAATAGGTCTTGTCTCTTACATATTGGGTTTATGGAACGGTATCTGAGCTAATTTGAAACCCTTGTTTTATGCATCACCCCACCTCACCTTTCCCGTTCAGCAGCCATAGTGTGTTTTCTAAACGTGTGACTCTGTTCTGTTTTGTAATTCAGTTCAAGTGTAGCGGTTTTACATTCCCTCTAGAAGTGATATCTTATGATAAGTGTCTTTTTCTGTGTGACTTATTTCACTTAGAATCGTGGTACCTAAATCCACTCATCGTGCTGCTACTAGCCTTATGACGTTGATTTCATGGCTGAGTGATATTCCATTGTACAGGAGGACCACAACTTCTTTATCCATTTTTCTCTTTCCTAGGATATTTCAGGTGTAATGAAGTGGGGGTTCTTGTCAACAGAGCAGCCCTAAACTTTGGGGTGCCTGTGTCTTGCTGATTTTTAGTTTTCCCAATTTATACGCCCATGAGTGGAAGTGCCCTATGCTCTCCAAGCTGTGTTTTTTAGATGTTTCAGAACACACCGTACACTTCTCCAGAGTGGCTGTTGGCAATTTACATCCCACCCATCAGCGTAGCAAGGCTCCCATTTCTCCATGGCCGGTCCTGCATTTCTGGTTTGGACACTTTTTTCCGCATGGCCCTTTTGCCCGCTGGGAAGTGAGACTTCTTTGGAGCGCTGATTGGCCTTTCCAGGTTGCTTGGTTGGCCAAAAAGGGCGTATGCGTTTTTTCCTGAATATATTCAGGAAAAATCGCATACGCCCTTTTTGGCCAAGGGCATCATTGTCCACGTTTTGCCGCTTTTCATGTGCTTTCAAGGCGATTCGAATCTACCTCCTGAAATCTGTTTCCTGCAATTCTGCCTTGCTTTCAAAGCCTCTTCGTTGCCTTCCCTTAATATATTTGTGGACGAGAGGTATCATTTAAAACTCTGCAGGTTTGTGAATTGCAGTGCCCCTGAGCTCCATTTTTCAACTCGCTTTTTTGGGAGCTGGCCGCAAAAGCGCAGGATTGCTTCAGGCCCTCTTCTGGTTTTGGGGGGCAGGCTGAGCTTGTGCTTAATTCTTCTTCCTGATGGGAAAATAGAGTGACCTGTGCCTGTCCCAACACCTAGAGCTAGTCCCTCATTGGTTCCCCCTCTTCCCGTTCATCCTCAGGACAAATTGCAACCTGTACGGAACAGGAGGTTAAAGGTGCTGATTCTCCAAGGAGGGAGATGGCTAGTAAATCGGCTGGAATGGCAAACCCGAGCCAAAGAGATGAGAAATGAGGTGCGTTTTAGAAACCTTTCCCGATCACACGGTGTACCATCTTCTGGGTTTCTCATGCCTGTTTTCGACGTAGGAAGATGCCCTTGAACCTGGAAATTTGGGACCCATGGGATGGGTACCATGCAGTATTACTTGAAAGGGTCTGTGTTGGCTCACCCAACCTCACCGAACCTCTCAGCCCCAAGAGTGTCCACCCTTATGTCTCAATCAGCTGTGGGTCTAGATATGGTCAATCCAGGTTGCATCACAGCCCCTGAACGAATTTTGTAAGAATTTCTCTCTCTTTCACTGTCTTTGTTTCACGGGTTTTGAAAAGTAATTTATTTTTATAATGGGGTTTAGCTGCTTTTCACGGCTGTGTTTATGCCGCTTTACACCCCCTTGACTCACTTACAGAGAGATATCAATACATAGGTTTGAAGATTCTTACTAGTCAGATATATTCTTGTGCGCTGAATAGGGGGTGTTGAGTCCAGTTCACTGAAAAAGGAATAGGTCTTGTCTCTTACATATTGGGTTTATGGAACGGTATCTGAGCTAAATTGAAACCCTTGTTTTATGCATCACCCCACCTCTCCTTTCCCGTTCAGCAGCCATAGTGTGTTTCCTAAACGTGTGACTCTGTTCTGTTTTGTAATTCAGTTCAAGTGTAGCGGTTTTTACATTCCCTCTAGAAGTGATATCTTATGATAAGTGTCTTTTTCTGTGTGACTTATTTCACTTAGAATCGTCGTACCTAAATCCACTCATCGTGCTGCTACTAGCCTTATGACGTTGATTTCATGGCTGAGTGATATTCCTTTGTACATGAGGACCACAAATTCTTTATCCATTTTTCTCTGTCCTAGGATATTTCAGGTGTAATGAAGTGGGGGTTCTTGTCAACAGAGCAGCCCTAAACTTTGGGGTGCCTGTGTCTTGCTGATTTTTAGTTTTCCCAATTTATACGCCCATGAGTGGAAGTTCCCTATGCTCTCCAAGCTGTGTTTTTTAGATGTTTCAGAACACACCGTACACTTCTCCAGAGTGGCTGTTGGCAATTTACATCCCACCCATCAGCGTAGCAAGGCTCCCATTTCTCCATGGCTGGTCCTGCATTTCTGGTTTGGACACTTTTTTCCGCATGGCCCTTTTGCCCGCTGGGAAGCGAGACTTCTTTGGAGCGCTGATTGGCCTTTCCAGGTTGCTTGGTTGGCCAAAAAGGGCGTATGCGTTTTTTCCTGAATATATTCAGGAAAAAACGCATACGCCCTTTTTGGCCAAGGGCATCATTGTCCACGTTTTGCCGCTTTTCATGTGCTTTCAAGGCGATTCGAATCTACCTCCTGAAATCTGTTGCCTGCAATTCTGCCTTGCTTTCAAAGCCTCTTCGTTGCCTTCCCTTAATATATTTGTGGACGAGAGGTATCATTTAAAACTCTGCAGGTTTGTGAATTGCAGTGCCCCTGAGCTCCATTTTTCAACTCGCTTTTTTGGGAGCTGGCCGCAAAAGCGCAGGATTGCTTCAGGCCCTCTTCTGGTTCTGGGGGGCAGGCTGAGCTTGTGCTTAATTCTTCTTCCTGATGGGAAAATAGAGTGACCTGTGCCTGTCCCAACCCCTAGAGCTAGTCTCTCATTGGTTCCCCCTCTTCCCGTTCATCCTCAGGACAAATTGCAACCTGTACGGAACAGGAGGGTAAAGGTGCTGATTCTCCAAGGAGGGAGATGGCTAGTAAATCGGCTGGAATGGCGAACCCGAGCAAAGGAGATGAGAAATGAGGTGCGTTTTAGAAACCTTTCCCGATCACACGGTGTACCATCTTCTGGGTTTCTCATGCCTGTTTTCGACGTAGGAAGATGCCCTTGAACCTGGAGATTTGGGACCCATGGGATGGGTACCATGCAGTATTACTTGAAAGGGTCTGCGTTGGCTCACCCAACCTCACCGAACCTCTCAGCCCCAAGACTGTCCACCCTTATGTCTCAATCAGCTGTGGGTCTAGATATGGTCAATCCAGGTTGCATCACAGCCCCTGAACGAATTTTGGAAGAATTTCTCTCTCTTTCACTGTCTTTGTTTCACGGGTTTTGAAAAGTAATTTATTTTTATAATGGGGTTTAGCTGCTTTTCACGGCTGTGTTTATGCCGCTTTACACCCCCTTGACTCACTTACAGAGAGATATCAATACATAGGTTTGAAGATTCTTACTAGTCAGATATATTCTTGTGCGGTGAATAGGGGGTGTTGAGTCCAGTTCACTGAAAAAGGAATAGGTCTTGTCTCTTACATATTGGGTTTATGGAACGGTATCTGAGCTAATTTGAAACCCTTGTTTTATGCATCACCCCACCTCACCTTTCCCGTTCAGCAGCCATAGTGTGTTTCCTAAACGTGTGACTCTGTTCTGTTTTGTAATTCAGTTCAAGTGTAGCGGTTTTTACATTCCCTCTAGAAGTGATATCTTATGATAAGTGTCTTTTTCTGTGTGACTTAGTTCACTTAGAATCGTCGTACCTAAATCCACTCATCGTGCTGCTACTAGCCTTATGACGTTGATTTCATGGCTGAGTGATATTCCATTGTACATGAGGACCCCAACTTCTTTATCCATTTTTCTCTTTCCTAGGATATTTAAGGTGTAATGAAGTGGGGGTTCTTGTCAACAGAGCAGCCCTAAACTTTGGGGTGCCTGTGTCTTGCTGATTTTTAGTTTTCCCAATTTATACGCCCATGAGTGGAAGTGCCCTATGCTCTCCAAGCTGTGTTTTTTAGATGTTTCAGAACACACCGTACACTTCTCCAGAGTGGCTGTTGGCAATTTACATCCCACCCATCAGCGTAGCAAGGCTCCCATTTCTCCATGGCTGGTCCTGAATTTCTGGTTTGGACACTTTTTTCCGCATGGCCCTTTTGCCCGCTGGGAAGCGAGACTTCTTTGGAGCGCTGATGGCCTTTCCAGGTTGCTTGGTTGGCCAAAAAGGGCGTATGCGTGTTTTCCTGAATATATTCAGGAAAAGACGCATACGCCCTTTTTGGCCAAGGGCATCATTGTCCACGTTTTGCCGCTTTTCATGTGCTTTCAAGGCGATTCGAATCTACCTCCTGCAATCTGTTGCCTGCAATTCTGCCTTGCTTTCAAAGCCTCTTCATTGCCTTCCCTTAATATATTTGTGGACGAGAGGTATCATTTAAAACTCTGCAGGTTTGTGAATTGCAGTGCCCCTGAGCTCCATTTTTCAACTCGCTTTTTTGGGAGCTGGCCGCAAAAGCTCAGGATTGCTTCAGGCCCTCTTCTGGTTCTGGGGGGCAGGCTGAGCTTGTGCTTAATTCTTCTTCCTGATGGGAAAATAGAGTGACCTGTGCCTGTCCCAACACCTAGAGCAAGTCTCTCATTGGTTCCCCCTCTTCCCGTTCATCCTCAGGACAAATTGCAACCTGTATGGAACAGGAGGGTAAAGGTGCTGATTCTCCAAGGAGGGAGATGGCTAGTAAATCGGCTGGAATGGCGAACCCGAGCAAAGGAGATGAGAAATGAGGTGCGTTTTAGAAACCTTTCCCGATCACACGGTGTACCATTTTCTGGGTTTCTCATGCCTGTTTTCGACGTAGGAAGATGCCCTTGAACCTGGAGATTTGTGACCCATGGGATGGGTACCATGCAGTATTACTTGAAAGGGTCTTCGTTGGCTCACCCAACCTCACCGAACCTCTCAGCCCCAAGAGTGTCCACCCTTATGTCTCAATCAGCTGTGGGTCTAGATATGGTCAATCCAGGTTGCATCACAGCCCCTGAACGAATTTTGTAAGAATTTCTCTCTCTTTCACTGTCTTTGTTTCACGGGTTTTGAAAAGTAATTTATTTTTATAATGGAGTTTAGCTGCTTTTCACGGCTGTGTTTATGCCGCTTTACACCCCCTTGACTCACTTACAGAGAGATATCAATACATAGGTTTGAAGATTCTTACTAGTCAGATATATTCTTGTGCGGTGAATAGGGGGTGTTGAGTCCAGTTCACTGAAAAAGGAATAGGTCTTGTCTCTTACATATTGGGTTTATGGAACGGTATCTGAGCTAATTTGAAACCCTTGTTTTATGCATCACCCCACCTCACCTTGCCCGTTCAGCAGCCATAGTGTGTTTTCTAAACGTGTGACTCTGTTCTGTTTTGTAATTCAGTTCAAGTGTAGCGGTTTTTACATTCCCTCTAGAAGTGATATCTTATGATAAGTGTCTTTTTCTGTGTGACTTATTTCACTTAGAATCGTCGTACCTAAATCCACTCATCGTGCTGCTACTAGCCTTATGACGTTGATTTCATGGCTGAGTAATATTCCATTGAACATGAGGACCCCAACTTCTTTATCCATTTTTCTCTTTCCTAGGATATTTAAGGTGTAATGAAGTGGGGGTTCTTGTCAACAGAGCAGCCCTAAACTTTGGGGTGCCTGTGTCTTGCTGATTTTTAGTTTTCCCAATTTATACGCCCATGAGTGGAAGTGCCCTATGCTCTCCAAGCTGTGTTTTTTAGATGTTTCAGAACACACCGTACACTTCTCCAGAGTGGCTGTTGGCAATTTACATCCCACCCATCAGCGTAGCAAGGCTCCCATTTCTCCATGGCCGGTCCTGCATTTCTGGTTTGGACACTATTTCCGCATGGCCCTTTTGCCCGCTGGGAAGTGAGACTTCTTTGGAGCGCTGATTGGCCTTTCCAGGTTGCTTGGTTGGCCAAAAAGGGCGTATGCGTTTTTTCCTGAATATATTCAGGAAAAAACGCATACGCCCTTTTTGGCCAAGGGCATCATTGTCCACGTTTTGCCGCTTTTCATGTGCTTTCAAGGCGATTCGAATCTACCTCCTGAAATCTGTTTCCTGCAATTCTGCCTTGCTTTCAAAGCCTCTTCGTTGCCTTCCCTTAATATATTTGTGGACGAGAGGTATCATTTAAAACTCTGCAGGTTTGTGAATTGCAGTGCCCCTGAGCTCCATTTTTCAACTCACTTTTTTGGGAGCTGGCCGCAAAAGCGCAGGATTGCTTCAGGCCCTCTTCTGGTTCTGGGGGGCAGGCTGAGCTTGTGCTTAATTCTTCTTCCTGATGGGAAAATAGAGTGACCTGTGCCTGTCCCAACACCTAGAGCTAGTCTCTCATTGGTTCCCCCTCTTCCCGTTCATCCTCAGGACAAATTGCAACCTGTACGGAACAGGAGGGTAAAGGTGCTGATTCTCCAAGGAGGGAGATGGCTAGTAAATCGGCTGGAATGGCGAACCCGAGCAAAGGAGATGAGAAATGAGGTGCGTTTTAGAAACCTTTCACGATCACACGGTGTACCATCTTCTGGGTTTCTCATGCCTGTTTTCGACGTAGGAATATGCCCTTGAACCTGGAGATTTGGGACCCATGGGATGGGTACCATGCAGTATTACTTGAAAGGGTCTGCGTTGGCTCACCCAACCTCACCGAACCTCTCAGCCCCAAGAGTGTCCACCCTTATGTCTCAATCAGCTGTGGGTCTAGATATGGTCAATCCAGGTTGCATCACAGCCCCTGAACGAATTTTGTAAGAATTTCTCTCTCTTTCACTGTCTTTGTTTCACGGGTTTTGAAAAGTAATTTATTTTTATAATGGGGTTTAGCTGCTTTTCTCGGCTGTGTTTATGCCTCTTTACACCCCCTTGACTCACTTACAGAGAGATATCAATACATAGGTTTGAAGATTCTTACTAGTCAGATATATTCTTGTGCGCTGAATAGGGGGTGTTGAGTCCAGTTCACTGAAAAAGGAATAGGTCTTGTCTCTTACATATTGGGTTTATGGAACGGTATCTGAGCTAATTTGAAACCCTTGTTTTATGCATCACCCCACCTCACCTTTCCCGTTCAGCAGCCATAGTGTGTTTCCTAAACGTGTGACTCTGTTCTGTTTTGTAATTCAGTTCAAGTGTAGCGGTTTTTACATTCCCTCTAGAAGTGATATCTTATGATAAGTGTCTTTTTCTGTGTGACTTATTTCACTTAGAATCGTCGTACCTAAATCCACTCATCGTGCTGCTACTAGCCTTATGACGTTGATTTCATGGCTGAGTGATATTCCATTCTACATGACGACCCCAACTTCTTTATCCATTTTTCTCTTTCCTAGGATATTTAAGGTGTAATGAAGTGGGGGTTCTTGTCAACAGAGCAGCCCTAAACTTTGGGGTGCCTGTGTCTTGCTGATTTTTAGTTTTCCCAATTTATACGCCCATGAGTGGAAGTGCCCTATGCTCTCCAAGCTGTGTTTTTTAGATGTTTCAGAACACACCGTACACTTCTCCAGAGAGGCTGTTGGCAATTTACATCCCACCCATCAGCGTAGCAAGGCTCCCATTTCTCCATGGCCGGTCCTGAATTTCTGGTTTAGACACTTTTTTCCGCATGGCCCTTTTGCCCGCTGGGAAGCGAGACTTCTTTGGAGCGCTGATTGGCCTTTCCAGGTTGCTTGGTTGGCCAAAAAGGGCGTATGCGTTTTTTCCTGAATATATTCAGGAAAAAACGCATACGCCCTTTTTGGCCAAGGGCATCATTGTCCACGTTTTGCCGCTTTTCATGTGCTTTCAAGGCGATTCGAATCTACCTCCTGAAATCTGTTTCCTGCAATTCTGCCTTGCTTTCAAAGCCTCTTCGTTGCCTTCCCTTAATATATTTGTGGACGAGAGGTATCATTTAAAACTCTGCAGGTTTGTGAATTGCAGTGCCCCTGAGCTCCATTTTTCAACTCGCTTTTTTGGGAGCTGGCCGCAAAAGCGCAGGATTGCTTCAGGCCCTCTTCTGGTTCTGGGGGGCAGGCTGAGCTTGTGCTTAATTCTTCTTCCTGATGGGAAAATAGAGTGACCTGTGCCTGTCCCAACCCCTAGAGCTAGTCTCTCATTGGTTCCCCCTCTTCCCGTTCATCCTCAGGACAAATTGCAACCTGTACGGAACAGGAGGGTAAAGGTGCTGATTCTCCAAGGAGGGAGATGGCTAGTAAATCGGCTGGAATGGCGAACCCGAGCAAAGGAGATGAGAAATGAGGTGCGTTTTAGAAACCTTTCACGATCACACGGTGTACCATCTTCTGGGTTTCTCATGCCTGTTTTCGACGTAGGAAGATGCCCTTGAACCTGGAGATTTGGGACCCATGGGATGGGTACCATGCAGTATTACTTGAAAGGGTCTGCGTTGGCTCACCCAACCTCACCGAACCTCTCAGCCCCAAGAGTGTCCACCCTTATGTCTCAATCAGCTGTGGGTCTAGATATGGTTAATCCAGGTTGCATCACAGCCCCTGAACGAATTTTGTAAGAATTTCTCTCTCTTTCACTGTCTTTGTTTCACGGGTTTTGAAAAGTAATTTATTTTTATAATGGGGTTTAGCTGCTTTTCACGGCTGTGTTTATGCCGCTTTACACCCCCTTGACTCACTTACAGAGAGATATCAATACATAGGTTTGAAGATTCTTACTAGTCAGATATATTCTTGTGCGGTGAATAGGGGGTGTTGAGTCCAGTTCACTGAAAAAGGAATAGGTCTTGTCTCTTACATATTGGGTTTATGGAACGGTATCGGAGCTAATTTGAAACCCTTGTTTTATGCATCACCCCACCTCACCTTTCCCGTTCAGCAGCCATAGTGTGTTTCCTAAATGTGTGACTCTGTTCTGTTTTGTAATTCAGTTCAAGTGTAGCGGTTTTTACATTCCCTCTAGAAGTGATATCTTATGATAAGTGTCTTTTTCTGTGTGACTTATTTCACTTAGAATCGTCGTACCTAAATCCACTCATCGTGCTGCTACTAGCCTTATGACGTTGATTTCATGGCTGAGTGATATTCCATTGTACATGAGGACCCCAACTTCTTTATCCATTTTTCTCTTTCCTAGCATATTTAAGGTGT
Source organism: Balaenoptera acutorostrata (assembly GCF_949987535.1). NCBI lineage: Eukaryota > Metazoa > Chordata > Mammalia > Artiodactyla > Balaenopteridae > Balaenoptera > Balaenoptera acutorostrata. The sequence continues at coordinate 318,477 of NW_026646696.1, forward strand.
AATGAAGTGGGGGTTCTTGTCAACAGAGCAGCCCTAAACTTTGGGGTGCCTGTGTCTTGCTGATTTTTAGTTTTCCCAATTTATACGCCCATGAGTGGAAGTGCCCTATGCTCTCCAAGCTGTGTTTTTTAGATGTTTCAGAACACACCGTACACTTCTCCAGAGTGGCTGTTGGCAATTTACATCCCACCCATCAGCGTAGCAAGGCTCCCATTTCTCCATGGCCGGTCCTGCATTTCTGGTTTGGACACTTTTTTCCGCATGGCCCTTTTGCCCGCTGGGAAGTGAGACTTCTTTGGAGCGCTGATTGGCCTTTCCAGGTTGCTTGGTTGGCCAAAAAGGGCGTATGCGTTTTTTCCTGAATATATTCAGGAAAAAACGCATACGCCCTTTTTGGCCAAGGGCATCATTGTCCACGTTTTGCCGCTTTTCATGTGCTTTCAAGGCGATTCGAATCTACCTCCTGAAATCTGTTTCCTGCAATTCTGCCTTGCTTTCAAAGCCTCTTCGTTGCCTTCCCTTAATATATTTGTGGACGAGAGGTATCATTTAAAACTCTGCAGGTTTGTGAATTGCAGTGCCCCTGAGCTCCATTTTTCAACTCGCTTTTTTGGGAGCTGGCCGCAAAAGCGCAGGATTGCTTCAGGCCCTCTTCTGGTTCTGGGGGGCAGGCTGAGCTTGTGCTTAATTCTTCTTCCTGATGGGAAAATAGAGTGACCTGTGCCTGTCCCAACCCCTAGAGCTAGTCTCTCATTGGTTCCCCCTCTTCCCGTTCATCCTCAGGACAAATTGCAACCTGTACGGAACAGGAGGGTAAAGGTGCTGATTCTCCAAGGAGGGAGATGGCTAGTAAATCGGCTGGAATGGCGAACCCGAGCAAAGGAGATGAGAAATGAGGTGCGTTTTAGAAACCTTTCCCGATCACACGGTGTACCATCTTCTGGGTTTCTCATGCCTGTTTTCGACGTAGGAAGATGCCCTTGAACCTGGAGATTTGGGACCCATGGGATGGGTACCATGCAGTATTACTTGAAAGGGTCTGCGTTGGCTCACCCAACCTCACCGAACCTCTCAGCCCCAAGACTGTCCACCCTTATGTCTCAATCAGCTGTGGGTCTAGATATGGTCAATCCAGGTTGCATCACAGCCCCTGAACGAATTTTGTAAGAATTTCTCTCTCTTTCACTGTCTTTGTTTCCCGGGTTTTGAAAAGTAATTTATTTTTATAATGGGGTTTAGCTGCTTTTCACGGCTGTGTTTATGCCGCTTTACGCCCCCTTGACTCACTTACAGAGAGATATCAATACATAGGTTTGAAGATTCTTACTAGTCAGATATATTCTTGTGCGGTGAATAGGGGGTGTTGAGTCCAGTTCACTGAAAAAGGAATAGGTCTTGTCTCTTACATATTGGGTTTATGGAACGGTATCGGAGCTAATTTGAAACCCTTGTTTTATGCATCACCCCACCTCACCTTGCCCGTTCAGCAGCCATAGTGTGTTTTCTAAACGTGTGACTCTGTTCTGTTTTGTAATTCAGTTCAAGTGTAGCGGTTTTTACATTCCCTCTAGAAGTGATATCTTATGATAAGTGTCTTTTTCTGTGTGACTTATTTCACTTAGAATCGTGGTACCTAAATCCACTCATCGTGCTGCTACTAGCCTTATGACGTTGATTTCATGGCTGAGTGATATTCCATTGTACATGAGGACCCCAACTTCTTTATCCATTTTTCTCTTTCCTAGGATATTTAAGGTGTAATGAAGTGGGGGTTCTTGTCAACAGAGCAGCCCTAAACTTTGGGGTGCCTGTGTCTTGCTGATTTTTAGTTTTCCCAATTTATACTCCCATGAGTGGAAGTGCCCTATGCTCTCCAAGCTGTGTTTTTTAGATGTTTCCGAACACACCGTACACTTCTCCAGAGTGGCTGTTGGCAATTTACATCCCACCCATCAGCGTAGCAAGGCTCCCATTTCTCCATGGCCGGTCCTGCATTTCTGGTTTGGACACTTTTTTCCGCATGGCCCTTTTGCCCGCTGGGAAGCGAGACTTCTTTGGAGCGCTGATTGGCCTTTCCAGGTTGCTTGGTTGGCCAAAAAGGGCGTATGCGTTTTTTCCTGAATATATTCAGGAAAAAACGCATACGCCCTTTTTGGCCAAGGGCACCATTGTCCACGTTTTGCCACTTTTCATGTGCTTTCAAGGCGATTCGAATCTACCTCCTGAAATCTGTTTCCTGCAATTCTGCCTTGCTTTCAAAGCCTCTTCGTTGCCTTCCCTTAATATATTTGTGGACGAGAGGTATCATTTAAAACTCTGCAGGTTTGTGAATTGCAGTGCCCCTGAGCTCCATTTTTCAACTCGCTTTTTTGGGACCTGGCCGCAAAAGCGCAGGATTGCTTCAGGCCCTCTTCTGGTTCTGGGGGGCAGGCTAAGCTTGTGCTTAATTCTTCTTCCTGATGGGAAAATAGAGTGACCTGTGCCTGTCCCAACCCCTAGAGCTAGTCTCTCATTGGTTCCCCCTCTTCCCGTTCATCCTCAGGACAAATTGCAACCTGTACGGAACAGGAGGGTAAAGGTGCTGATTCTCCAAGGAGGGAGATGGCTAGTAAATCGGCTGGAATGGCGAACCCGAGCAAAGGAGATGAGAAATGAGGTGCGTTTTAGAAACCTTTCCCGATCACACAGTGTACCATCTTCTGGGTTTCTCATGCCTGTTTTCGACGTAGGAAGATGCCCTTGAACCTGGAGATTTGGGACCCATGGGATGGGTACCATGCAGTATTACTTGAAAGGGTCTGCGTTGGCTCACCCAACCTCACCGAACCTCTCAGCCCCAAGAGTGTCCACCCTTATGTCTCAATCACCTGTGGGTCTAGATATGGTCAATCCAGGTTGCATCACAGCCCCTGAACGAATTTTGTAAGAATTTCTCTCTCTTTCACTGTCTTTGTTTCACGGGTTTTGAAAAGTAATTTATTTTTATAATGGGGTTTAGCTGCTTTTCACGGCTGTGTTTATGCCGCTTTACACCCCCTTGACTCACTTACAGAGAGATATCAATACATAGGTTTGAAGATTCTTACTAGTCAGATATATTCTTGTGCGGTGAATTGGGGGTGTTGAGTCCAGTTCACTGAAAAAGGAATAGGTCTTGTCTCTTACATATTGGGTTTATGGAACGGTATCTGAGCTAATTTGAAACCCTTGTTTTATGCATCACCCCACCTCACCTTGCCCGTTCAGCAGCCATAGTGTGTTTCCTAAACGTGTGACTCTGTTCTGTTTTGTAATTCAGTTCAAGTGTAGCGGTTTTTACATTCCCTCTAGAAGTGATATCTTAGGATAAGTGTCTTTTTCTGTGTGACTTATTTCACTTAGAATCGTCGTACCTAAATCCACTCATCGTGCTGCTACTAGCCTTATGACGTTGATTTCATGGCTGAGTGATATTCCATTGTACATGAGGACCCCAACTTCTTTATCCATTTTTCTCTTTCCTAGGATATTTAAGGTGTAATGAAGTGGGGGTTCTTGTCAACAGAGCAGCCCTAAACTTTGGGGTGCCTGTGTCTTGCTGATTTTTAGTTTTCCCAATTTATACGCCCATGAGTGGAAGTGCCCTATGCTCTCCAAGCTGTGTTTTTTAGATGTTTCAGAACACACCGTACACTTCTCCAGAGTGGCTGTTGGCAATTTACATCCCACCCATCAGCGTAGCAAGGCTCCCATTTCTCCATGGCCGGTCCTGCATTTCTGGTTTGGACACTTTTTTCCGCATGGCCCTTTTGCCCGCTGGGAAGCGAGACTTCTTTGGAGCGCTGATTGGCCTTTCCAGGTTGCTTGGTTGGCCAAAAAGGGCGTATGCGTTTTTTCCTGAATATATTCAGGAAAAAACGCATACGCCCTTTTTGGCCAAGGGCATCATTGTCCACGTTTTGCCGCTTTTCATGTGCTTTCAAGGCGATTCGAATCTACCTCCTGAAATCTGTTTCCTGCAATTCTGCCTTGCTTTCAAAGCCTCTTCGTTGCCTTCCCTTAATATATTTGTGGACGAGAGGTATCATTTAAAACTCTGCAGGTTTGTGAATTGCAGTGCCCCTGAGCTCCATTTTTCAACTCGCTTTTTTGGGAGCTGGCCGCAAAAGCGCAGGATTGCTTCAGGCCCTCTTCTGGTTCTGGGGGGCAGGCTGAGCTTGTGCTTAATTCTTCTTCCTGATGGGAAAATAGAGTGACCTGTGCCTGTCCCAACACCTAGAGCTAGTCTCTCATTGGTTCCCCCTCTTCCCGTTCATCCTCAGGACAAATTGCAACCTGTACGGAACAGGAGGTTAAAGGTGCTGATTCTCCAAGGAGGGAGATGGCTAGTAAATCGCCTGGAATGGCGAACCCGAGCAAAGGAGATGAGAAATGAGGTGCGTTTTAGAAACCTTTCCCGATCACACGGTGTACCATCTTCTGGGTTTCTCATGCCTGTTTTCGACGTAGGAAGATGCCCTTGAACCTGGAGATTTGGGACCCATGGGATGGGTACCATGCAGTATTACTTGAAAGGGTCTGCGTTGGCTCACCCAACCTCACCGAACCTCTCAGCCCCAAGAGTGTCCACCCTTATGTCTCAATCACCTGTGGGTCTAGATATGGTCAATCCAGGTTGCATCACAGCCCCTGAACGAATTTTGTAAGAATTTCTCTCTCTTTCACTGTCTTTGTTTCACGGGTTTTGAAAAGTAATTTATTTTTATAATGGGGTTTAGCTGCTTTTCACGGCTGTGTTTATGCCGCTTTACACCCCCTTGACTCACTTACAGAGAGATATCAATACATAGGTTTGAAGATTCTTACTAGTCAGATATATTCTTGTGCGGTGAATAGGGGGTGTTGAGTCCAGTTCACTGAAAAAGGAATAGGTCTTGTCTCTTACATATTGGGTTTATGGAACGGTATCTGAGCTAAATTGAAACCCTTGTTTTATGCATCACCCCACCTCTCCTTTCCCGTTCAGCAGCCATAGTGTGTTTCCTAAACGTGTGACTCTGTTCTGTTTTGTAATTCAGTTCAAGTGTAGCGGTTTTTACATTCCCTCTACAAGTGATATCTTATGATAAGTGTCTTTTTCTGTGTGACTTATTTCACTTAGAATCGTCGTACCTAAATCCACTCATCGTGCTGCTACTAGCCTTATGACGTTGATTTCATGGCTGAGTGATATTCCTTTGTACATGAGGACCACAAATTCTTTATCCATTTTTCTCTTTCCTAGGATATTTCAGGTGTAATGAAGTGGGGGTTCTTGTCAACAGAGCAGCCCTAAACTTTGGGGTGCCTGTGTCTTGCTGATTTTTAGTTTTCCCAATTTATACGCCCATGAGTGGAAGTGCCCTATGCTCTCCAAGCTGTGTTTTTTAGATGTTTCAGAACACACCGTACACTTCTCCAGAGTGGCTGTTGGCAATTTACATCCCACCCATCAGCGTAGCAAGGCTCCCATTTCTCCATGGCTGGTCCTGCATTTCTGGTTTGGACACTTTTTTCCGCATGGCCCTTTTGCCCGCTGGGAAGCGAGACTTCTTTGGAGCGCTGATTGGCCTTTCCAGGTTGCTTGGTTGGCCAAAAAGGGCGTATGCGTTTTTTCCTGAATATATTCAGGAAAAAACGCATACGCCCTTTTTGGCCAAGGGCATCATTGTCCACGTTTTGCCGCTTTTCATGTGCTTTCAAGGCGATTCGAATCTACCTCCTGAAATCTGTTTCCTGCAATTCTGCCTTGCTTTCAAAGCCTCTTCGTTGCCTTCCCTTAATATATTTGTGGACGAGAGGTATCATTTAAAACTCTGCAGGTTTGTGAATTGCAGTGCCCCTGAGCTCCATTTTTCAACTCGCTTTTTTGGGAGCTGGCCGCAAAAGCACAGGATTGCTTCAGGCCCTCTTCTGGTTCTGGGGGGCAGGCTGAGCTTGTGCTTAATTCTTCTTCCTGATGGGAAAATAGAGTGACCTGTGCCTGTCCCAACACCTAGAGCTAGTCTCTCATTGGTTCCCCCTCTTCCCGTTCATCCTCAGGACAAATTGCAACCTGTACGGAACAGGAGGTTAAAGGTGCTGATTCTCCAAGGAGGGAGATGGCTAGTAAATCGGCTGGAATGGCGAACCCGAGCAAAGGAGATGAGAAATGAGGTGCGTTTTAGAAACCTTTCCCGATCACACGGTGTACCATCTTCTGGGTTTCTCATGCCTGTTTTCGACGTAGGAAGATGCCCTTGAACCTGGAGATTTGGGACCCATGGGATGGGTACCATGCAGTATTACTTGAAAGGGTCTGCGTTGGCTCACCCAACCTCACCGAACCTCTCAGCCCCAAGAGTGTCCACCCTTATGTCTCAATCACCTGTGGGTCTAGATATGGTCAATCCAGGTTGCATCACAGCCCCTGAACGAATTTTGTAAGAATTTCTCTCTCTTTCACTGTCTTTGTTTCACGGGTTTTGAAAAGTAATTTATTTTTATAATGGGGTTTAGCTGCTTTTCACGGCTGTGTTTATGCCGCTTTACACCCCCTTGACTCACTTACAGAGAGATATCAATACATAGGTTTGAAGATTCTTACTAGTCAGATATATTCTTGTGCGGTGAATAGGGGGTGTTGAGTCCAGTTCACTGAAAAAGGAATAGGTCTTGTCTCTTACATATTGGGTTTATGGAACGGTATCTGAGCTAAATTGAAACCCTTGTTTTATGCATCACCCCACCTCTCTTTCCCGTTCAGCAGCCATAGTGTGTTTCCTAAACGTGTGACTCTGTTCTGTTTTGTAATTCAGTTCAAGTGTAGCGGTTTTTACATTCCCTCTAGAAGTGATATCTTATGATAAGTGTCTTTTTCTGTGTGACTTATTTCACTTAGAATCGTCGTACCTAAATCCACTCATCGTGCTGCTACTAGCCTTATGACGTTGATTTCATGGCTGAGTGATATTCCTTTCTACATGAGGACCACAAATTCTTTATCCATTTTTCTCTTTCCTAGGATATTTCAGGTGTAATGAAGTGGGGGTTCTTGTCAACAGAGCAGCCCTAAACTTTGGGGTGCCTGTGTCTTGCTGATTTTTAGTTTTCCCAATTTATACGCCCATGAGTGGAAGTGCCCTATGCTCTCCAAGCTGTGTTTTTTAGATGTTTCAGAACACACCGTACACTTCTCCAGAGTGGCTGTTGGCAATTTACATCCCACCCATCAGCGTAGCAAGGCTCCCATTTCTCCATGGCTGGTCCTGCATTTCTGGTTTGGACACTTTTTTCCGCATGGCCCTTTTGCCCGCTGGGAAGCGAGACTTCTTTGGAGCGCTGATTGGCCTTTCCAGGTTGCTTGGTTGGCCAAAAAGGGCGTATGCGTTTTTTCCTGAATATATTCAGGAAAAAACGCATACGCCCTTTTTGGCCAAGGGCATCATTGTCCACGTTTTGCCGCTTTTCATGTGCTTTCAAGGCGATTCGAATCTACCTCCTGAAATCTGTTTCCTGCAATTCTGCCTTGCTTTCAAAGCCTCTTCGTTGCCTTCCCTTAATATATTTGTGGACGAGAGGTATCATTTAAAACTCTGCAGGTTTGTGAATTGCAGTGCCCCTGAGCTCCATTTTTCAACTCGCTTTTTTGGGAGCTGGCCGCAAAAGCACAGGATTGCTTCAGGCCCTCTTCTGGTTCTGGGGGGCAGGCTGAGCTTGTGCTTAATTCTTCTTCCTGATGGGAAAATAGAGTGACCTGTGCCTGTCCCAACACCTAGAGCTAGTCTCTCATTGGTTCCCCCTCTTCCCGTTCATCCTCAGGACAAATTGCAACCTGTACGGAACAGGAGGTTAAAGGTGCTGATTCTCCAAGGAGGGAGATGGCTAGTAAATCGGCTGGAATGGCGAACCCGAGCAAAGGAGATGAGAAATGAGGTGCGTTTTAGAAACCTTTCCCGATCACACGGTGTACCATCTTCTGGGTTTCTCATGCCTGTTTTCGACGTAGGAAGATGCCCTTGAACCTGGAGATTTGGGACCCATGGGATGGGTACCATGCAGTATTACTTGAAAGGGTCTGCGTTGGCTCACCCAACCTCACCGAACCTCTCAGCCCCAAGAGTGTCCACCCTTATGTCTCAATCACCTGTGGGTCTAGATATGGTCAATCCAGGTTGCATCACAGCCCCTGAACGAATTTTGTAAGAATTTCTCTCTCTTTCACTGTCTTTGTTTCACGGGTTTTGAAAAGTAATTTATTTTTATAATGGGGTTTAGCTGCTTTTCACGGCTGTGTTTATGCCGCTTTACACCCCCTTGACTCACTTACAGAGAGATATCAATACATAGGTTTGAAGATTCTTACTAGTCAGATATATTCTTGTGCGGTGAATAGGGGGTGTTGAGTCCAGTTCACTGAAAAAGGAATAGGTCTTGTCTCTTACATATTGGGTTTATGGAACGGTATCTGAGCTAAATTGAAACCCTTGTTTTATGCATCACCCCACCTCTCTTTCCCGTTCAGCAGCCATAGTGTGTTTCCTAAACGTGTGACTCTGTTCTGTTTTGTAATTCAGTTCAAGTGTAGCGGTTTTTACATTCCCTCTAGAAGTGATATCTTATGATAAGTGTCTTTTTCTGTGTGACTTATTTCACTTAGAATCGTCGTACCTAAATCCACTCATCGTGCTGCTACTAGCCTTATGACGTTGATTTCATGGCTGAGTGATATTCCTTTCTACATGAGGACCACAAATTCTTTATCCATTTTTCTCTTTCCTAGGATATTTCAGGTGTAATGAAGTGGGGGTTCTTGTCAACAGAGCAGCCCTAAACTTTGGGGTGCCTGTGTCTTGCTGATTTTTAGTTTTCCCAATTTATACGCCCATGAGTGGAAGTGCCCTATGCTCTCCAAGCTGTGTTTTTTAGATGTTTCAGAACACACCGTACACTTCTCCAGAGTGGCTGTTGGCAATTTACATCCCACCCATCAGCGTAGCAAGGCTCCCATTTCTCCATGGCTGGTCCTGCATTTCTGGTTTGGACACTTTTTTCCGCATGGCCCTTTTGCCCGCTGGGAAGCGAGACTTCTTTGGAGCGCTGATTGGCCTTTCCAGGTTGCTTGGTTGGCCAAAAAGGGCGTATGCGTTTTTTCCTGAATATATTCAGGAAAAAACGCATACGCCCTTTTTGGCCAAGGGCATCATTGTCCACGTTTTGCCGCTTTTCATGTGCTTTCAAGGCGATTCGAATCTACCTCCTGAAATCTGTTTCCTGCAATTCTGCCTTGCTTTCAAAGCCTCTTCGTTGCCTTCCCTTAATATATTTGTGGACGAGAGGTATCATTTAAAACTCTGCAGGTTTGTGAATTGCAGTGCCCCTGAGCTCCATTTTTCAACTCGCTTTTTTGGGAGCTGGCCGCAAAAGCACAGGATTGCTTCAGGCCCTCTTCTGGTTCTGGGGGGCAGGCTGAGCTTGTGCTTAATTCTTCTTCCTGATGGGAAAATAGAGTGACCTGTGCCTGTCCCAACACCTAGAGCTAGTCTCTCATTGGTTCCCCCTCTTCCCGTTCATCCTCAGGACAAATTGCAACCTGTACGGAACAGGAGGTTAAAGGTGCTGATTCTCCAAGGAGGGAGATGGCTAGTAAATCGGCTGGAATGGCGAACCCGAGCAAAGGAGATGAGAAATGAGGTGCGTTTTAGAAACCTTTCCCGATCACACGGTGTACCATCTTCTTGGTTTCTCATGCCTTTTTTCGATGTAGGAAGATGCCCTTGAATCTGGAGATTTGGGACCCATGGGATGGGTACCATGCAGTATTACTTGAAAGGGTCTGCCTTGGCTCACCCAAACTCACCGAACCTCTCAGCCCCAAGAGTGTCCACCCTTATGTCTCAATCACCTGTGGGTCTAGATATGGTCAATCCAGGTTGCATCACAGCCCCTGAACGAATTTTGTAAGAATTTCTCTCTCTTTCACTGTCTTTGTTTCACGGGTTTTGAAAAGTAATTTATTTTTATAATGGGGTTTAGCTGCTTTTCACGGCTGTGTTTATGCCGCTTTACACCCCCTTGACTCACTTACAGAGAGATATCAATACATAGGTTTGAAGATTCTTACTAGTCAGATATATTCTTGTGCGCTGAATAGGGGGTGTTGAGTCCAGTTCACTGAAAAAGGAATAGGTCTTGTCTCTTACATATTGGGTTTATGGAACGGTATCTGAGCTAATTTGAAACCCTTGTTTTATGCATCACCCCACCTCACCTTTCCCGTTCAGCAGCCATAGTGTGTTTTCTAAACGTGTGACTCTGTTCTGTTTTGTAATTCAGTTCAAGTGTAGCGGTTTTTACATTCCCTCTAGAAGTGATATCTTATGATAAGTGTCTTTTTCTGTGTGACTTATTTCACTTAGAATCGTGGTACCTAAATCCACTCATCGTGCTGCTACTAGCCTTATGACGTTGATTTCATGGCTGAGTGATATTCCATTGTACAGGAGGACCACAACTTCTTTATCCATTTTTCTCTTTCCTAGGATATTTAAGGTGTAATGAAGTGGGGGTTCTTGTCAACAGAGCAGCCCTAAACTTTGGGGTGCCTGTGTCTTGCTGATTTTTAGTTTTCCCAATTTATACGCCCATGAGTGGAAGTGCCCGATGCTCTCCAAGCTGTGTTTTTTAGATGTTTCCGAACACACCGTACACTTCTCCAGAGTGGCTGTTGGCAATTTACATCCCACCCATCAGCGTAGCAAGGCTCCCATTTCTCCATGGCCGGTCCTGCATTTCTGGTTTGGACACTTTTTTCCGCATGGCCCTTTTGCCCGCTGGGAAGCGAGACTTCTTTGGAGCGCTGATTGGCCTTTCCAGGTTGCTTGGTTGGCCAAAAAGGGCGTATGCGTTTTTTCCTGAATATATTCAGGAAAAAACGCATACGCCCTTTTTGGCCAAGGGCATCATTGTCCACGTTTTGCCGCTTTTCATGTGCTTTCAAGGCGATTCGAATCTACCTCCTGAAATCTGTTTCCTGCAATTCTGCCTTGCTTTCAAAGCCTCTTCGTTGCCTTCCCTTAATATATTTGTGGACGAGAGGTATCATTTAAAACTCTGCAGGTTTGTGAATTGCAGTGCCCCTGAGCTCCATTTTTCAACTCGCTTTTTTGGGAGCTGGCCGCAAAAGCGCAGGATTGCTTCAGGCCCTCTTCTGGTTCTGGGGGGCAGGCTAAGCTTGTGCTTAATTCTTTTTCCTGATGGGAAAATAGAGTGACCTCTGCCTGTCCCAACCCCTAGAGCTAGTCTCTCATTGGTTCCCCCTCTTCCCGTTCATCCTCAGGACAAATTGCAACCTGTACGGAACAGGAGGGTAAAGGTGCTGATTCTCCAAGGAGGCAGATGCCTAGTAAATCGGCTGGAATGGCGAACCCTAGCAAAGGAGATGAGAAATGAGGTGCGTTTTAGAAACCTTTCCCGATCACACGGTGTACCATTTTCTGGGTTTCTCATGCCTGTTTTCGACGTAGGAAGATGCCCTTGAACCTGGAGATTTGTGACCCATGGGATGGGTACCATGCAGTATTACTTGAAAGGGTCTTCGTTGGCTCACCCAACCTCACCGAACCTCTCAGTCCCAAGAGTGTCCACCCTTATGTCTCAATCAGCTGTGGGTCTAGATATGGTCAATCCAGGTTGCATCACAGCCCCTGAACGAATTTTGTAAGAATTTCTCTCTCTTTCACTGTCTTTGTTTCACGGGTTTTGAAAAGTAATTTATTTTTATAATGGAGTTTAGCTGCTTTTCACGGCTGTGTTTATGCCGCTTTACACCCCCTTGACTCACTTACAGAGAGATATCAATACATAGGTTTGAAGATTCTTACTAGTCAGATATATTCTTGTGCGGTGAATAGGGGGTGTTGAGTCCAGTTCACTGAAAAAGGAATAGGTCTTGTCTCTTACATATTGGGTTTATGGAACGGTATCTGAGCTAATTTGAAACCCTTGTTTTATGCATCACCCCACCTCACCTTGCCCGTTCAGCAGCCATAGTGTGTTTTCTAAACGTGTGACTCTGTTCTGTTTTGTAATTCAGTTCAAGTGTAGCGGTTTTTACATTCCCTCTAGAAGTGATATCTTATGATAAGTGTCTTTTTCTGTGTGACTTATTTCACTTAGAATCGTCGTACCTAAATCCACTCATCGTGCTGCTACTAGCCTTATGACGTTGATTTCATGGCTGAGTGATATTCCATTGAACATGAGGACCCCAACTTCTTTATCCATTTTTCTCTTTCCTAGGATATTTAAGGTGTAATGAAGTGGGGGTTCTTGTCAACAGAGCAGCCCTAAACTTTGGGGTGCCTGTGTCTTGCTGATTTTTAGTTTTCCCAATTTATACGCCCATGAGTGGAAGTGCCCTATGCTCTCCAAGCTGTGTTTTTTAGATGTTTCAGAACACACCGTACACTTCTCCAGAGTGGCTGTTGGCAATTTACATCCCACCCATCAGCGTAGCAAGGCTCCCATTTCTCCATGGCCGGTCCTGCATTTCTGGTTTGGACACTTTTTCCGCATGGCCCTTTTGCCCGCTGGGAAGTGAGACTTCTTTGGAGCGCTGATTGGCCTTTCCAGGTTGCTTGGTTGGCCAAAAAGGGCGTATGCGTTTTTTCCTGAATATATTCAGGAAAAAACGCATACGCCCTTTTTGGCCAAGGGCATCATTGTCCACGTTTTGCCGCTTTTCATGTGCTTTCAAGGCGATTCGAATCTACCTCCTGAAATCTGTTTCCTGCAATTCTGCCTTGCTTTCAAAGCCTCTTCGTTGCCTTCCCTTAATATATTTGTGGACGAGAGGTATCATTTAAAACTCTGCAGGTTTGTGAATTGCAGTGCCCCTGAGCTCCATTTTTCAACTCACTTTTTTGGGAGCTGGCCGCAAAAGCGCAGGATTGCTTCAGGCCCTCTTCTGGTTCTGGGGGGCAGGCTGAGCTTGTGCTTAATTCTTCTTCCTGATGGGAAAATAGAGTGACCTGTGCCTGTCCCAACACCTAGAGCTAGTCTCTCATTGGTTCCCCCTCTTCCCGTTCATCCTCAGGACAAATTGCAACCTGTACGGAACAGGAGGGTAAAGGTGCTGATTCTCCAAGGAGGGAGATGGCTAGTAAATCGGCTGGAATGGCGAACCCGAGCAAAGGAGATGAGAAATGAGGTGCGTTTTAGAAACCTTTCCCGATCACACGGTGTACCATCTTCTGGGTTTCTCATGCCTGTTTTCGACGTAGGAATATGCCCTTGAACCTGGAGATTTGGGACCCATGGGATGGGTACCATGCAGTATTACTTGAAAGGGTCTGCGTTGGCTCACCCAACCTCACCGAACCTCTCAGCCCCAAGAGTGTCCACCCTTATGTCTCAATCAGCTGTGGGTCTAGATATGGTCAATCCAGGTTGCATCACAGCCCCTGAACGAATTTTGTAAGAATTTCTCTCTCTTTCACTGTCTTTGTTTCACGGGTTTTGAAAAGTAATTTATTTTTATAATGGGGTTTAGCTGCTTTTCTCGGCTGTGTTTATGCCTCTTTACACCCCCTTGACTCACTTACAGAGAGATATCAATACATAGGTTTGAAGATTCTTACTAGTCAGATATATTCTTGTGCGCTGAATAGGGGGTGTTGAGTCCAGTTCACTGAAAAAGGAATAGGTCTTGTCTCTTACATATTGGGTTTATGGAACGGTATCTGAGCTAATTTGAAACCCTTGTTTTATGCATCACCCCACCTCACCTTTCCCGTTCAGCAGCCATAGTGTGTTTCCTAAACGTGTGACTCTGTTCTGTTTTGTAATTCAGTTCAAGTGTAGCGGTTTTTACATTCCCTCTAGAAGTGATATCTTATGATAAGTGTCTTTTTCTGTGTGACTTATTTCACTTAGAATCGTCGTACCTAAATCCACTCATCGTGCTGCTACTAGCCTTATGACGTTGATTTCATGGCTGAGTGATATTCCATTCTACATGACGACCCCAACTTCTTTATCCATTTTTCTCTTTCCTAGGATATTTAAGGTGTAATGAAGTGGGGGTTCTTGTCAACAGAGCAGCCCTAAACTTTGGGGTGCCTGTGTCTTGCTGATTTTTAGTTTTCCCAATTTATACGCCCATGAGTGGAAGTGCCCTATGCTCTCCAAGCTGTGTTTTTTAGATGTTTCAGAACACACCGTACACTTCTCCAGAGAGGCTGTTGGCAATTTACATCCCACCCATCAGCGTAGCAAGGCTCCCATTTCTCCATGGCCGGTCCTGAATTTCTGGTTTAGACACTTTTTTCCGCATGGCCCTTTTGCCCGCTGGGAAGCGAGACTTCTTTGGAGCGCTGATTGGCCTTTCCAGGTTGCTTGGTTGGCCAAAAAGGGCGTATGCGTTTTTTCCTGAATATATTCAGGAAAAAACGCATACGCCCTTTTTGGCCAAGGGCATCATTGTCCACGTTTTGCCGCTTTTCATGTGCTTTCAAGGCGATTCGAATCTACCTCCTGAAATCTGTTTCCTGCAATTCTGCCTTGCTTTCAAAGCCTCTTCGTTGCCTTCCCTTAATATATTTGTGGACGAGAGGTATCATTTAAAACTCTGCAGGTTTGTGAATTGCAGTGCCCCTGAGCTCCATTTTTCAACTCGCTTTTTTGGGACCTGGCCACAAAAGCGCAGGATTGCTTCAGGCCCTCTTCTGGTTCTGGGGGGCAGGCTAAGCTTGTGCTTAATTCTTCTTCGTGATGGGAAAATAGAGTGACCTGTGCCTGTCCCAACCCCTAGAGCTAGTCTCTCATTGGTTCCCCCTCTTCCCGTTCATCCTCAGGACAAATTGCAACCTGTACGGAACAGGAGGGTAAAGGTGCTGATTCTCCAAGGAGGGAGATGGCTAGTAAATCGGCTGGAATGGCGAACCCGAGCAAAGGAGATGAGAAATGAGGTGCGTTTTAGAAACCTTTCCCGATCACACGGTGTACCATCTTCTGGGTTTCTCATGCCTGTTTTCGACGTAGGAAGATGCCCTTGAACCTGGAGATTTGGGACCCATGGGATGGGTACCATGCAGTATTACTTGAAAGGGTCTGCGTTGGCTCACCCAACCTCACCGAACCTCTCAGCCCCAAGAGTGTCCACCCTTATGTCTCAATCAGCTGTGGGTCTAGATATGGTCAATCCAGGTTGCATCACAGCCCCTGAACGAATTTTGTAAGAATTTCTCTCTCTTTCACTGTCTTTGTTTCACGGGTTTTGAAAAGTAATTTATTTTTATAATGGGGTTTAGCTGCTTTTCACAGCTGTGTTTATGCCGCTTTACACCCCCTTGACTCACTTACAGAGAGATATCAATACATAGGTTTGAAGATTCTTACTAGTCAGATATATTCTTGTGCGGTGAATAGGGGGTGTTGAGTCCAGTTCACTGAAAAAGGAATAGGTCTTGTCTCTTACATATTGGGTTTATGGAACGGTATCGGAGCTAATTTGAAACCCTTGTTTTATGCATCACCCCACCTCACCTTTCCCGTTCAGCAGCCATAGTGTGTTTCCTAAATGTGTGACTCTGTTCTGTTTTGTAATTCAGTTCAAGTGTAGCGGTTTTTACATTCCCTCTAGAAGTGATATCTTATGATAAGTGTCTTTTTCTGTGTGACTTATTTCACTTAGAATCGTCGTACCTAAATCCACTCATCGTGCTGCTACTAGCCTTATGACGTTGATTTCATGGCTGAGTGATATTCCATTGTACATGAGGACCCCAACTTCTTTATCCATTTTTCTCTTTCCTAGCATATTTAAGGTGTAATGAAGTGGGGGTTCTTGTCAACAGAGCAGCCCTAAACTTTGGGGTGCCTGTGTCTTGCTGATTTTTAGTTTTCCCAATTTATACGCCCATGAGTGGAAGTGCCCTATGCTCTCCAAGCTGTGTTTTTTAGATGTTTCAGAACACACCGTACACTTCTCCAGAGTGGCTGTTGGCAATTTACATCCCACCCATCAGCGTAGCAAGGCTCGCATTTCTCCATGGCCGGTCCTGCATTTCTGGTTTGGACACTTTTTTCCGCATGGCCCTTTTGCCCGCTGGGAAGTGAGACTTCTTTGGAGCGCTGATTGGCCTTTCCAGGTTGCTTGGTTGGCCAAAAAGGGCGTATGCGTTTTTTCCTGAATATATTCAGGAAAAAACGCATACGCCCTTTTTGGCCAAGGGCATCATTGTCCACGTTTTGCCGCTTTTCATGTGCTTTCAAGGCGATACGAATCTACCTCCTGAAATCTGTTTCCTGCAATTCTGCCTTGCTTTCAAAGCCTCTTCGTTGCCTTCCCTTAATATATTTGTGGACGAGAGGTATCATTTAAAACTCTGCAGGTTTGTGAATTGCAGTGCCCCTGAGCTCCATTTTTCAACTCGCTTTTTTGGGAGCTGGCCGCAAAAGCGCAGGATTGCTTCAGGCCCTCTTCTGGTTCTGGGGGGCAGGCTGAGCTTGTGCTTAATTCTTCTTCCTGATGGGAAAATAGAGTGACCTGTGCCTGTCCCAACACCTAGAGCTAGTCTCTCATTGGTTCCCCATCTTCCCGTTCATCCTCAGGACAAATTGCAACCTGTACGGAACAGGAGGGTAAAGGTGTTGATTCTCCAAGGAGGGAGATGGCTAGTAAATCGGCTGGAATGGCGAACCCGAGCAAAGGAGATGAGAAATGAGGTGCGTTTTAGAAACCTTTCCCGATCACACGGTGTACCATCTTCTGGGTTTCTCATGCCTGTTTTCGACGTAGGAAGATGCCCTTGAACCTGGAGATTTGGGACCCATGGCATGGGTACCATGCAGTATTACTTGAAAGGGTCTGCGTTGGCTCACCCAACCTCACCGAACCTCTCAGCCCCAAGACTGTCCACCCTTATGTCTCAATCAGCTGTGGGTCTAGATATGGTCAATCCAGGTTGCATCACAGCCCCTGAACGATTTTGTAAGAATTTCTCTCTCTTTCACTGTCTTTGTTTCCCGGGTTTTGAAAAGTAATTTATTTTTATAATGGGGTTTAGCTGCTTTTCACGGCTGTGTTTATGCCGCTTTACACCCCCTTGACTCACTTACAGAGAGATATCAATACATAGGTTTGAAGATTCTTACTAGTCAGATATATTCTTGTGCGGTGAATAGGGGGTGTTGAGTCCAGTTCACTGAAAAAGGAATAGGTCTTGTCTCTTACATATTGGGTTTATGGAACGGTATCTGAGCTAATTTGAAACCCTTGTTTTATGCATCACCCCACCTCACCTTTCCCGTTCAGCAGCCATAGTGTGTTTTCTAAACGTGTGACTCTGTTCTGTTTTGTAATTCAGTTCAAGTGTAGCGGTTTTTACATTCCCTCTAGAAGTGATATCTTATGATAAGTGTCTTTTTCTGTGTGACTTATTTCACTTAGAATCGTCGTACCTAAATCCACTCATCGTGCTGCTACTAGCCTTATGACGTTGATTTCATGGCTGAGTGATATTCCATTGTACATGAGGACCCCAACTTCTTTATCCATTTTTCTCTTTCCTAGGATATTTAAGGTGTAATGAAGTGGGGGTTCTTGTCAACAGAGCAGCCCTAAACTTTGGGGTGCCTGTGTCTTGCTGATTTTTAGTTTTCCCAATTTATACGCCCATGAGTGGAAGTGCCCTATGCTCTCCAAGCTGTGTTTTTTAGATGTTTCCGAACACACCGTACACTTCTCCAGAGTGGCTGTTGGCAATTTACATCCCACCCATCAGCGTAGCAAGGCTCCCATTTCTCCATGGCCGGTCCTGCATTTCTGGTTTGGACACTTTTTTCCGCATGGCCCTTTTGCCCGCTGGGAAGCGAGACTTCTTTGGAGCGCTGATTGGCCTTTCCAGGTTGCTTGGTTTGCCAAAAAGGGCGTATGCGTTTTTTCCTGAATATATTCAGGAAAAAACGCATAGGCCCTTTTTGGCCAAGGGCACCATTGTCCACGTTTTGCCGCTTTTCATGTGCTTTCAAGGCGATTCGAATCTACCTCCTGAAATCTGTTTCCTGCAATTCTGCCTTGCTTTCAAAGCCTCTTCGTTGCCTTCCCTTAATATATTTGTGGACGAGAGGTATCATTTAAAACTCTGCAGGTTTGTGAATTGCAGTGCCCCTGAGCTCCATTTTTCAACTCGCTTTTTTGGGACCTGGCCGCAAAAGCGCAGGATTGCTTCAGGCCCTCTTCTGGTTCTGGGGGGCAGGCTAAGCTTGTGCTTAATTCTTCTTCCTGATGGGAAAATAGAGTGACCTGTGCCTGTCCCAACCCCTAGAGCTAGTCTCTCATTGGTTCCCCCTCTTCCCGTTCATCCTCAGGACAAATTGCAACCTGTACGGAACAGGAGGGTAAAGGTGCTGATTCTCCAAGGAGGGAGATGGCTAGTAAATCGGCTGGAATGGCGAACCCGAGCAAAGGAGATGAGAAATGAGGTGCGTTTTAGAAACCTTTCCCGATCACACGGTGTACCATCTTCTGGGTTTCTCATGCCTGTTTTCGACGTAGGAAGATGCCCTTGAACCTGGAGATTTGGGACCCATGGGATGGGTACCATGCAGTATTACTTGAAAGGGTCTGCGTTGGCTCACCCAACCTCACCGAACCTCTCAGCCCCAAGACTGTCCACCCTTATGTCTCAATCAGCTGTGGGTCTAGATATGGTCAATCCAGGTTGCATCACAGCCCCTGAACGAATTTTGTAAGAATTTCTCTCTCTTTCACTGTCTTTGTTTCACGGGTTTTGAAAAGTAATTTATTTTTATAATGGGGTTTAGCTGCTTTTCACGGCTGTGTTTATGCCGCTTTACACCCCCTTGACTCACTTACAGAGAGATATCAATACATAGGTTTGAAGATTCTTACTAGTCAGATATATTCTTGTGCGGTGAATAGGGGGTGTTGAGTCCAGTTCACTGAAAAAGGAATAGGTCTTGTCTCTTACATATTGGGTTTATGGAACGGTATCGGAGCTAATTTGAAACCCTTGTTTTATGCATCACCCCACCTCACCTTGCCCGTTCAGCAGCCATAGTGTGTTTTCTAAACGTGTGACTCTGTTCTGTTTTGTAATTCAGTTCAAGTGTAGCGGTTTTTACATTCCCTCTAGAAGTGATATCTTATGATAAGTGTCTTTTTCTGTGTGACTTATTTCACTTAGAATCGTCGTACCTAAATCCACTCATCGTGCTGCTACTAGCCTTATGACGTGGATTTCATGGCTGAGTGATATTCCATTGTACATGAGGACCCCAACTTCTTTATCCATTTTTCTCTTTCCTAGGATATTTAAGGTGTAATGAAGTGGGGGTTCTTGTCAACAGAGCAGCCCTAAACTTTGGGGTGCCTGTGTCTTGCTGATTTTTAGTTTTCCCAATTTATACGCCCATGAGTGGAAGTGCCCTATGCTCTCCAAGCTGTGTTTTTTAGATGTTTCAGAACACACCGTACACTTCTCCAGAGTGGCTGTTGGCAATTTACATCCCACCCATCAGCGTAGCAAGGCTCCCATTTCTCCATGGCCGGTCCTGCATTTCTGGTTTGGACACTTTTTTCCGCATGGCCCTTTTGCCCGCTGGGAAGCGAGACTTCTTTGGAGCGCTGATTGGCCTTTCCAGGTTGCTTGGTTGGCCAAAAAGGGCGTATGCGTTTTTTCCTGAATATATTCAGGAAAAAACGCATACGCCCTTTTTGGCCAAGGGCATCATTGTCCACGTTTTGCCGCTTTTCATGTGCTTTCAAGGCGATTCGAATCTACCTCCTGAAATCTGTTTCCTGCAATTCTGCCTTGCTTTCAAAGCCTCTTCGTTGCCTTCCCTTAATATATTTGTGGACGAGAGGTATCATTTAAAACTCTGCAGGTTTGTGAATTGCAGTGCCCCTGAGCTCCATTTTTCAACTCGCTTTTTTGGGACCTGGCCGCAAAAGCGCAGGATTGCTTCAGGCCCTCTTCTGGTTCTGGGGGGCAGGCTAAGCTTGTGCTTAATTCTTCTTCCTGATGGGAAAATAGAGTGACCTGTGCCTGTCCCAACCCCTAGAGCTAGTCTCTCATTGGTTCCCCCTCTTCCCGTTCATCCTCAGGACAAATTGCAACCTGTACGGAACAGGAGGGTAAAGGTGCTGATTCTCCAAGGAGGGAGATGGCTAGTAAATCGGCTGGAATGGCGAACCCGAGCAAAGGAGATGAGAAATGAGGTGCGTTTTAGAAACCTTTCCCGATCACACGGTGTACCATCTTCTGGGTTTCTCATGCCTGTTTTCGACGTAGGAAGATGCCCTTGAACCTGGAGATTTGGGACCCATGGGATGGGTACCATGCAGTATTACTTGAAAGGGTCTGCGTTGGCTCACCCAACCTCACCGAACCTCTCAGCCCCAAGAGTGTCCACCCTTATGTCTCAATCAGCTGTGGGTCTAGATATGGTCAATCCAGGTTGCATCACAGCCCCTGAACGAATTTTGTAAGAATTTCTCTCTCTTTCACTGTCTTTGTTTCACGGGTTTTGAAAAGTAATTTATTTTTATAATGGGGTTTAGCTGCTTTTCACGGCTGTGTTTATGCCGCTTTACACCCCCTTGACTCACTTACAGAGAGATATCAATACATAGGTTTGAAGATTCTTACTAGTCAGATATATTCTTGTGCGGTGAATAGGGGGTGTTGAGTCCAGTTCACTGAAAAAGGAATAGGTCTTGTCTCTTACATATTGGGTTTATGGAACGGTATCGGAGCTAATTTGAAACCCTTGTTTTATGCATCACCCCACCTCACCTTGCCCGTTCAGCAGCCATAGTGTGTTTTCTAAACGTGTGACTCTGTTCTGTTTTGTAATTCAGTTCAAGTGTAGCGGTTTTTACATTCCCTCTAGAAGTGATATCTTATGATAAGTGTCTTTTTCTGTGTGACTTATTTCACTTAGAATCGTCGTACCTAAATCCACTCATCGTGCTGCTACTAGCCTTATGACGTGGATTTCATGGCTGAGTGATATTCCATTGTACATGAGGACCCCAACTTCTTTATCCATTTTTCTCTTTCCTAGGATATTTAAGGTGTAATGAAGTGGGGGTTCTTGTCAACAGAGCAGCCCTAAACTTTGGGGTGCCTGTGTCTTGCTGATTTTTAGTTTTCCCAATTTATACGCCCATGAGTGGAAGTGCCCTATGCTCTCCAAGCTGTGTTTTTTAGATGTTTCAGAACACACCGTACACTTCTCCAGAGTGGCTGTTGGCAATTTACATCCCACCCATCAGCGTAGCAAGGCTCCCATTTCTCCATGGCCGGTCCTGCATTTCTGGTTTGGACACTTTTTTCCGCATGGCCCTTTTGCCCGCTGGGAAGCGAGACTTCTTTGGAGCGCTGATTGGCCTTTCCAGGTTGCTTGGTTGGCCAAAAAGGGCGTATGCGTTTTTTCCTGAATATATTCAGGAAAAAACGCATACGCCCTTTTTGGCCAAGGGCATCATTGTCCACGTTTTGCCGCTTTTCATGTGCTTTCAAGGCGATTCGAATCTACCTCCTGAAATCTGTTTCCTGCAATTCTGCCTTGCTTTCAAAGCCTCTTCGTTGCCTTCCCTTAATATATTTGTGGACGAGAGGTATCATTTAAAACTCTGCAGGTTTGTGAATTGCAGTGCCCCTGAGCTCCATTTTTCAACTCGCTTTTTTGGGAGCTGGCCGCAAAAGCGCAGGATTGCTTCAGGCCCTCTTCTGGTTCTGGGGGGCAGGCTAAGCTTGTGCTTAATTCTTTTTCCTGATGGGAAAATAGAGTGACCTCTGCCTGTCCCAACCCCTAGAGCTAGTCTCTCATTGGTTCCCCCTCTTCCCGTTCATCCTCAGGACAAATTGCAACCTGTATGGAACAGGAGGGTAAAGGTGCTGATTCTCCAAGGAGGGAGATGGCTAGTAAATCGGCTGGAATGGCGAACCCGAGCAAAGGAGATGAGAAATGAGGTGCGTTTTAGAAACCTTTCCCGATCACACGGTGTACCATCTTCTGGGTTTCTCATGCCTGTTTTGGATGTAGGAAGATGCCCTTGAACCTGGAGATTTGGGACCCATGGGATGGGTAGCATGCAGTATTACTTGAAAGGGTCTGCGTTGGCTCACCCAACCTCACCGAACCTCTCAGCCCCAAGAGTGTCCACCCTTATGTCTCAATCAGCTGTGGGTCTAGATTTGGTCAATCCAGGTTGCATCACAGCCCCTGAACGAATTTTGTAAGAATTTCTCTCTCTTTCACTGTCTTTGTTTCACGGGTTTTGAAAAGTAATTTATTTTTATAATGGGGTTTAGCTGCTTTTCACGGCTGTGTTTATGCCGCTTTACACCCCCTTGACTCACTTACAGAGAGATATCAATACATAGGTTTGAAGATTCTTACTAGTCAGATATATTCTTGTGCGGTGAATAGGGGGTGTTGAGTCCAGTTCACTGAGCAAGGAATAGGTCTTGTCTCTTACATATTGGGTTTATGGAACGGTATCGGAGCTAATTTGAAACCCTTGTTTTATGCATCACCCCACCTCACCTTTCCCGTTCAGCAGCCATAGTGTGTTTCCTAAACGTGTGACTCTGTTCTGTTTTGAAATTCAGTTCAAGTGTAGCGGTTTTTACATTCCCTCTAGAAGTGATATCTTATGATAAGTGTCTTTTTCTGTGTGACTTATTTCACTTAGAATCGTCGTACCTAAATCCACTCATCGTGCTGCTACTAGCCTTATGACGTTGATTTCATGGCTGAGTGATATTCCATTGTACATGAGGACCCCAAGTTCTTTATCCATTTTTCTCTTTCCTAGGATATTTAAGGTGTAATGAAGTGGGGGTTCTTGTCAACAGAGCAGCCCTAAACTTTGGGGTGCCTGTGTCTTGCTGATTTTTAGTTTTCCCAATTTATACGCCCATGAGTGGAAGTGCCCTATGCTCTCCAAGCTGTGTTTTTTAGATGTTTCCGAACACACCGTACACTTCTCCAGAGTGGCTGTTGGCAATTTACATCCCACCCATCAGCGTAGCAAGGCTCCCATTTCTCCATGGCCGGTCCTGCATTTCTGGTTTGGACACTTTTTTCCGCATGGCCCTTTTGCCCGCTGGGAAGCGAGACTTCTTTGGAGCGCTGATTGGCCTTTCCAGGTTGCTTGGTTGGCCAAAAAGGGCGTATTCGTTTTTTCCTGAATATATTCAGGAAAAAACGCATACGCCCTTTTTGGCCAAGGGAATCATTGTCCACGTTTTGCCGCTTTTCATGTGCTTTCAAAGCGATTCGAATCTACCTCCTGAAATCTGTTTCCTGCAATTCTGCCTTGCTTTCAAAGCCTCTTCGTTGCCTTCCCTTAATATATTTGTGGACGAGAGGTATCATTTAAAACTCTGCAGGTTTGTGAATTGCAGTGCCCCTGAGCTCCATTTTTCAACTCGCTTTTTTGGGAGCTGGCCGCAAAAGCGCAGGATTGCTTCAGGCCCTCTTCTGGTTCTGGGGGGCAGGCTGAGCTTGTGCTTAATTCTTCTTCCTGATGGGAAAATAGAGTGACCTGTGCCTGTCCCAACCCCTAGAGCTAGTCTCTCATTGGTTCCCCCTCTTCCCGTTCATCCTCAGTACAAATTGAAACCTGTACGGAACAGGAGGTTAAAGGTGCTGATTCTCCAAGGAGGGAGATGGCTAGTAAATCGGCTGGAATGGCGAACCCGAGCAAAGGAGATGAGAAATGAGGTGCGTTTTAGAAACCTTTCCCAATCACACGGTGTACCATCTTCTGGGTTTCACATGCCTGTTTTGGATGTAGGAAGATGGCCTTGAACCTGGAGATTTGAGACCCATGGGATGGGTACCATGCAGTATTACTTGAAAGGGTCTGCGTTGGCTCACCCAACCTCACCGAACCTCTCAGCCCCAAGAGTGTCCACCCTTATGTCTCAATCAGCTGTGGGTCTAGATTTGGTCAATCCAGGTTGCATCACAGCCCCTGAACGAATTTTGTAAGAATTTCTCTCTCTTTCACTGTCTTTGTTTCACGGGTTTTGAAAAGTAATTTATTTTTATAATGGGGTTTAGCTGCTTTTCACGGCTGTGTTTATGCCGCTTTACACCCCCTTGACTCACTTACAGAGAGATATCAATACATAGGTTTGAAGATTCTTACTAGTCAGATATATTCTTGTGCGGTGAATAGGGGGTGTTGAGTCCAGTTCACTGAGCAAGGAATAGGTCTTGTCTCTTACATATTGGGTTTATGGAACGGTATCGGAGCTAATTTGAAACCCTTGTTTTATGCATCACCCCACCTCACCTTTCCCGTTCAGCAGCCATAGTGTGTTTCCTAAACGTGTGACTCTGTTCTGTTTTGTAATTCAGTTCAAGTGTAGCGGTTTTTACATTCCCTCTAGAAGTGATATCTTATTATAAGTGTCTTTTTCTGTGTGACTTATTTCACTTAGAATCGTCGTACCTAAATCCACTCATCGTGCTGCTACTAGCCTTATGACGTTGATTTCATGGCTGAGTGATATTCCATTGTACATGAGGACCCCAACTTCTTTATCCATTTTTCTCTTTCCTAGGATATTTAAGGTGTAATGAAGTGGGGGTTCTTGTCAACAGAGCAGCCCTAAACTTTGGGGTGCCTGTGTCTTGCTGATTTTTAGTTTTCCCAATTTATACGCCCATGAGTGGAAGTGCCCTATGCTCTCCAAGCTGTGTTTTTTAGATGTTTCAGAACACACCGTACACTTCTCCAGAGTGGCTGTTGGCAATTTACATCCCACCCATCAGCGTAGCAAGGCTCCCATTTCTCCATGGCCGGTCCTGCATTTCTGGTTTGGACACTTTTTTCCGCATGGCCCTTTTGCCCCCTGGGAAGTGAGACTTCTTTGGAGCGCTGATTGGCCTTTCCAGGTTGCTTGGTTGGCCAAAAAGGGCGTATGCGTTTTTTCCTGAATATATTCAGGAAAAATCGCATACGCCCTTTTTGGCCAAGGACATCATTGTCCACGTTTTGCCGCTTTTCATGTGCTTTCAAGGCGATTCGAATCTACCTCCTGAAATCTGTTTCCTGCAATTCTGCCTTGCTTTCAAAGCCTCTTCGTTGCCTTCCCTTAATATATTTGTGGACGAGAGGTATCATTTAAAACTCTGCAGGTTTGTGAATTGCAGTGCCCCTGAGCTCCATTTTTCAACTCGCTTTTTTGGGAGCTGGCCGCAAAAGCGCAGGATTGCTTCAGGCCCTCTTCTGGTTCTGGGGGGCAGGCTGAGCTTGTGCGTAATTCTTCTTCCTGATGGGAAAATAGAGTGACCTGTGCCTGTCCCAACCCCTAGAGCTAGTCTCTCATTGGTTCCCCCTCTTCCCGTTCATCCTCAGTACAAATTGCAACCTGTACGGAACAGGAGGTTAAAGGTGCTGATTCTCCAAGGAGGGAGATGGCTAGTAAATCGGCTGGAATGGCGAACCCGAGCAAAGGAGATGAGAAATGAGGTGCGTTTTAGAAACCTTTCCCGATCACACGGTGTACCATCTTCTGGGTTTCTCATGCCTGTTTTGGATGTAGGAAGATGGCCTTGAACCTGGAGATTTGGGACCCATGGGATGGGTACCATGCAGTATTACTTGAAAGGGTCTGCGTTGGCTCACCCAACCTCACCGAACCTCTCAGCCCCAAGAGTGTCCACCCTTATGTCTCAATCAGCTGTGGGTCTAGATTTGGTCAATCCAGGTTGCATCACAGCCCCTGAACGAATTTTGTAAGAATTTCTCTCTCTTTCACTGTCTTTGTTTCACGGGTTTTGAAAAGTAATTTATTTTTATAATGGGGTTTAGCTGCTTTTCACGGCTGTGTTTATGCCGCTTTACACCCCCTTGACTCACTTACAGAGAGATATCAATACATAGGTTTGAAGATTCTTACTAGTCAGATATATTCTTGTGCGGTGAATAGGGGGTGTTGAGTCCAGTTCACTGAGCAATGAATAGGTCTTGTCTCTTACATATTGGGTTTATGGAACGGTATCGGAGCTAATTTGAAACCCTTGTTTTATGCATCACCCCACCTCACCTTTCCCGTTCAGCAGCCATAGTGTGTTTCCTAAACGTGTGACTCTGTTCTGTTTTGAAATTCAGTTCAAGTGTAGCGGTTTTTACATTCCCTCTAGAAGTGATATCTTATGATAAGTGTCTTTTTCTGTGTGACTTATTTAACTTAGAATCGTCGTACCTAAATCCACTCATCGTGCTGCTACTAGCCTTATGACGTTGATTTCATGGCTGAGTGATATTCCATTGTACATGAGGACCCCAAGTTCTTTATCCATTTTTCTCTTTCCTAGGATATTTAAGGTGTAATGAAGTGGGGGTTCTTGTCAACAGAGCAGCCCTAAACTTTGGGGTGCCTGTGTCTTGCTGATTTTTAGTTTTCCCAATTTATACGCCCATGAGTGGAAGTGCCCTATGCTCTCCAAGCTGTGTTTTTTAGATGTTTCCGAACACACCGTACACTTCTCCAGAGTGGCTGTTGGCAATTTACATCCCACCCATCAGCGTAGCAAGGCTCCCATTTCTCCATGGCCGGTCCTGCATTTCTGGTTTGGACACTTTTTTCCGCATGGCCCTTTTGCCCGCTGGGAAGCGAGACTTCTTTGGAGCGCTGATTGGCCTTTCCAGGTTGCTTGGTTGGCCAAAAAGGGCGTATTCGTTTTTTCCTGAATATATTCAGGAAAAAACGCATACGCCCTTTTTGGCCAAGGGAATCATTGTCCACGTTTTGCCGCTTTTCATGTGCTTTCAAAGCGATTCGAATCTACCTCCTGAAATCTGTTTCCTGCAATTCTGCCTTGCTTTCAAAGCCTCTTCGTTGCCTTCCCTTAATATATTTGTGGACGAGAGGTATCATTTAAAACTCTGCAGGTTTGTGAATTGCAGTGCCCCTGAGCTCCATTTTTCAACTCGCTTTTTTGGGAGCTGGCCGCAAAAGCGCAGGATTGCTTCAGGCCCTCTTCTGGTTCTGGGGGGCAGGCTGAGCTTGTGCTTAATTCTTCTTCCTGATGGGAAAATAGAGTGACCTGTGCCTGTCCCAACCCCTAGAGCTAGTCTCTCATTGGTTCCCCCTCTTCCCGTTCATCCTCAGTACAAATTGAAACCTGTACGGAACAGGAGGTTAAAGGTGCTGATTCTCCAAGGAGGGAGATGGCTAGTAAATCGGCTGGAATGGCGAACCCGAGCAAAGGAGATGAGAAATGAGGTGCGTTTTAGAAACCTTTCCCAATCACACGGTGTACCATCTTCTGGGTTTCACATGCCTGTTTTGGATGTAGGAAGATGGCCTTGAACCTGGAGATTTGGGACCCATGGGATGGGTACCATGCAGTATTACTTGAAAGGGTCTGCGTTGGCTCACCCAACCTCACCGAACCTCTCAGCCCCAAGAGTGTCCACCCTTATGTCTCAATCAGCTGTGGGTCTAGATTTGGTCAATCCAGGTTGCATCACAGCCCCTGAACGAATTTTGTAAGAATTTCTCTCTCTTTCACTGTCTTTGTTTCACGGGTTTTGAAAAGTAATTTATTTTTATAATGGGGTTTAGCTGCTTTTCACGGCTGTGTTTATGCCGCTTTACACCCCCTTGACTCACTTACAGAGAGATATCAATACATAGGTTTGAAGATTCTTACTAGTCAGATATATTCTTGTGCGGTGAATAGGGGGTGTTGAGTCCAGTTCACTGAGCAAGGAATAGGTCTTGTCTCTTACATATTGGGTTTATGGAACGGTATCGGAGCTAATTTGAAACCCTTGTTTTATGCATCACCCCACCTCACCTTTCCCGTTCAGCAGCCATAGTGTATTTCCTAAACGTGTGACTCTGTTCTGTTTTGTAATTCAGTTCAAGTGTAGCGGTTTTTACATTCCCTCTAGAAGTGATATCTTATTATAAGTGTCTTTTTCTGTGTGACTTATTTCACTTAGAATCGTCGTACCTAAATCCACTCATCGTGCTGCTACTAGCCTTATGACGTTGATTTCATGGCTGAGTGATATTCCATTGTACATGAGGACCCCAACTTCTTTATCCATTTTTCTCTTTCCTAGGATATTTAAGGTGTAATGAAGTGGGGGTTCTTGTCAACAGAGCAGCCCTAAACTTTGGGGTGCCTGTGTCTTGCTGATTTTTAGTTTTCCCAATTTATACGCCCATGAGTGGAAGTGCCCTATGCTCTCCAAGCTGTGTTTTTTAGATGTTTCAGAACACACCGTACACTTCTCCAGAGTGGCTGTTGGCAATTTACATCCCACCCATCAGCGTAGCAAGGCTCCCATTTCTCCATGGCCGGTCCTGCATTTCTGGTTTGGACACTTTTTTCCGCATGGCCCTTTTGCCCCCTGGGAAGTGAGACTTCTTTGGAGCGCTGATTGGCCTTTCCAGGTTGCTTGGTTGGCCAAAAAGGGCGTATGCGTTTTTTCCTGAATATATTCAGGAAAAATCGCATACGCCCTTTTTGGCCAAGGACATCATTGTCCACGTTTTGCCGCTTTTCATGTGCTTTCAAGGCGATTCGAATCTACCTCCTGAAATCTGTTTCCTGCAATTCTGCCTTGCTTTCAAAGCCTCTTCGTTGCCTTCCCTTAATATATTTGTGGACGAGAGGTATCATTTAAAACTCTGCAGGTTTGTGAATTGCAGTGCCCCTGAGCTCCATTTTTCAACTCGCTTTTTTGGGAGCTGGCCGCAAAAGCGCAGGATTGCTTCAGGCCCTCTTCTGGTTCTGGGGGGCAGGCTGAGCTTGTGCTTAATTCTTCTTCCTGATGGGAAAATAGAGTGACCTGTGCCTGTCCCAACCCCTAGAGCTAGTCTCTCATTGGTTCCCCCTCTTCCCGTTCATCCTCAGGACAAATTGCAACCTGTACGGAACAGGAGGTTAAAGGTGCTGATTCTCCAAGGAGGGAGATGGCTAGTAAATCGGCTGGAATGGCGAACCCGAGCAAAGGAGATGAGAAATGAGGTGCGTTTTAGAAACCTTTCCCGATCACACGGTGTACCATCTTCTGGGTTTCTCATGCCTGTTTTGGATGTAGGAAGATGGCCTTGAACCTGGAGATTTGGGACCCATGGGATGGGTACCATGCAGTATTACTTGAAAGGGTCTGCGTTGGCTCACCCAACCTCACCGAACCTCTCAGCCCCAAGAGTGTCCACCCTTATGTCTCAATCAGCTGTGGTTCTAGATTTGGTCAATCCAGGTTGCATCACAGCCCCTGAACGAATTTTGTAAGAATTTCTCTCTCTTTCACTGTCTTTGTTTCACGGGTTTTGAAAAGTAATTTATTTTTATAATGGGGTTTAGCTGCTTTTCACGGCTGTGTTTATGCCGCTTTACACCCCCTTGACTCACTTACAGAGAGATATCAATACATAGGTTTGAAGATTCTTACTAGTCAGATATATTCTTGTGCGGTGAATAGGGGGTGTTGAGTCCAGTTCACTGAGCAAGGAATAGGTCTTGTCTCTTACATATTGGGTTTATGGAACGGTATCGGAGCTAATTTGAAACCCTTGTTTTATGCATCACCCCACCTCACCTTTCCCGTTCAGCAGCCATAGTGTGTTTCCTAAACGTGTGACTCTGTTCTGTTTTGTAATTCAGTTCAAGTGTAGCGGTTTTTACATTCCCTCTAGAAGTGATATCTTATAATAAGTGTCTTTTTCTGTGTGACTTATTTCACTTAGAATCGTCGTACCTAAATCCACTCATCGTGCTGCTACTAGCCTTATGACGTTGATTTCATGGCTGAGTGATATTCCATTGTACATGAGGACCCCAAGTTCTTTATCCATTTTTCTCTTTCCTAGGATATTTAAGGTGTAATGAAGTGGGGGTTCTTGTCAACAGAGCAGCCCTAAACTTTGGGGTGCCTGTGTCTTGCTGATTTTTAGTTTTCCCAATTTATACGCCCATGAGTGGAAGTGCCCTATGCTCTCCAAGCTGTGTTTTTTAGATGTTTCAGAACACACCGTACACTTCTCCAGAGTGGCTGTTGGCAATTTACATCCCACCCATCAGCGTAGCAAGGCTCCCATTTCTCCATGGCCGGTCCTGCATTTCTGGTTTGGACATTTTTTCCACATGGCCCTTTTGCCCGCTGGGAAGCGAGACTTCTTTGGAGCGCTGATTGGCCTTTCCAGGTTGCTTGGTTGGCCAAAAAGGGCGTATGCGTTTTTTCCTGAATATATTCAGGAAAAAACGCATACGCCCTTTTTGGCCAAGGGAATCATTGTCCACGTTTTGCCGCTTTTCATGTGCTTTCAAGGCGATTCGAATCTACCTCCTGAAATCTGTTTCCTGCAATTCTGCCTTGCTTTCAAAGCCTCTTCGTTGCCTTCCCTTAATATATTTGTGGACGAGAGGTATCATTTAAAACTCTGCAGGTTTGTGAATTGCAGTGCCCCTGAGCTCCATTTTTCAACTCGCTTTTTTGGGAGCTGGCCGCAAAAGCGCAGGATTGCTTCAGGCCCTCTTCTGGTTCTGGGGGGCAGGCTGAGCTTGTGCTTAATTCTTCTTCCTGATGGGAAAATAGAGTGACCTGTGCCTGTCCCAACCCCTAGAGCTAGTCTCTCATTGGTTCCCCCTCTTCCCGTTCATCCTCAGGACAAATTGCAACCTGTACGGAACAGGAGGTTAAAGGTGCTGATTCTCCAAGGAGGGAGATGGCTAGTAAATCGGCTGGAATGGCGAACCCGAGCAAAGGAGATGAGAAATGAGGTGCGTTTTAGAAACCTTTCCCGATCACACGGTGTACCATCTTCTGGGTTTCTCATGCCTGTTTTGGATGTAGGAAGATGGCCTTGAACCTGGAGATTTGGGACCCATGGGATGGGTACCATGCAGTATTACTTGAAAGGGTCTGCGTTGGCTCACCCAACCTCACCGAACCTCTCAGCCCCAAGAGTGTCCACCCTTATGTCTCAATCAGCTGTGGGTCTAGATTTGGTCAATACAGGTTGCATCACAGCCCCTGAACGAATTTTGTAAGAATTTCTCTCTCTTTCACTGTCTTTGTTTCACGGGTTTTGAAAAGTAATTTATTTTTATAATGGGGTTTAGCTGCTTTTCACGGCTGTGTTTATGCCGCTTTACACCCCCTTGACTCACTTACAGAGAGATATCAATACATAGGTTTGAAGATTCTTACTAGTCAGATATATTCTTGTGCGGTGAATAGGGGGTGTTGAGTCCAGTTCACTGAGCAAGGAATAGGTCTTGTCTCTTACATATTGGGTTTATGGAACGGTATCGGAGCTAATTTGAAACCCTTGTTTTATGCATCACCCCACCTCACCTTTCCCGTTCAGCAGCCATAGTGTGTTTCCTAAACGTGTGACTCTGTTCTGTTTTGTAATTCAGTTCAAGTGTAGCGGTTTTTACATTCCCTCTAGAAGTGATATCTTATTATAAGTGTCTTTTTCTGTGTGACTTATTTCACTTAGAATCGTCGTACCTAAATCCACTCATCGTGCTGCTACTAGCCTTATGACGTTGATTTCATGGCTGAGTGATATTCCATTGTACATGAGGACCCCAACTTCTTTATCCATTTTTCTCTTTCCTAGGATATTTAAGGTGTAATGAAGTGGGGGTTCTTGTCAACAGAGCAGCCCTAAACTTTGGGGTGCCTGTGTCTTGCTGATTTTTAGTTTTCCCAATTTATACGCCCATGAGTGGAAGTGCCCTATGCTCTCCAAGCTGTGTTTTTTAGATGTTTCAGAACACACCGTACACTTCTCCAGAGTGGCTGTTGGCAATTTACATCCCACCCATCAGCGTAGCAAGGCTCCCATTTCTCCATGGCCGGTCCTGCATTTCTGGTTTGGACACTTTTTTCCGCATGGCCCTTTTGCCCCCTGGGAAGTGAGACTTCTTTGGAGCGCTGATTGGCCTTTCCAGGTTGCTTGGTTGGCCAAAAAGGGCGTATGCGTTTTTTCCTGAATATATTCAGGAAAAATCGCATACGCCCTTTTTGGCCAAGGACATCATTGTCCACGTTTTGCCGCTTTTCATGTGCTTTCAAGGCGATTCGAATCTACCTCCTGAAATCTGTTTCCTGCAATTCTGCCTTGCTTTCAAAGCCTCTTCGTTGCCTTCCCTTAATATATTTGTGGACGAGAGGTATCATTTAAAACTCTGCAGGTTTGTGAATTGCAGTGCCCCTGAGCTCCATTTTTCAACTCGCTTTTTTGGGAGCTGGCCGCAAAAGCGCAGGATTGCTTCAGGCCCTCTTCTGGTTCTGGGGGGCAGGCTAAGCTTGTGCTTAATTCTTCTTCCTGATAGGAAAATAGAGTGACCTGTGCCTGTCCCAACCCCTAGAGCTAGTCTCTCATTGGTTCCCCCTCTTCCCGTTCATCCTCAGGACAAATTGCAACCTGTACGGAACAGGAGGGTAAAGGTGCTGATTCTCCAAGGAGGGAGATGGCTAGTAAATCGGCTGGAATGGCGAACCCGAGCAAAGGAGATGAGAAATGAGGTGCGTTTTAGAAACCTTTCCCGATCACACTGTGTACCATCTTCTGGGTTTCTCATGCCTGTTTTGGATGTAGGAAGATGGCCTTGAACCTGGAGATTTGGGACCCATGGGATGGGTAGCATGCAGTATTACTTGAAAGGGTCTGCGTTGGCTCACCCAACCTCACCGAACCTCTCAGCCCCAAGAGTGTCCACCCTTATGTCTCAATCAGCTGTGGGTCTAGATTTGGTCAATCCAGGTTGCATCACAGCCCCTGAACGAATTTTGTAAGAATTTCTCTCTCTTTCACTGTCTTTGTTTCACGGGTTTTGAAAAGTAATTTATTTTTATAATGGGGTTTAGCTGCTTTTCACGGCTGTGTTTATGCCGCTTTACACCCCCTTGACTCACTTACAGAGAGATATCAATACATAGGTTTGAAGATTCTTACTAGTCAGATATATTCTTGTGCGGTGAATAGGGGGTGTTGAGTCCAGTTCACTGAGCAAGGAATAGGTCTTGTCTCTTACATATTGGGTTTATGGAACGGTATCGGAGCTAATTTGAAACCCTTGTTTTATGCATCACCCCACCTCACCTTTCCCGTTCAGCAGCCATAGTGTGTTTCCTAAACGTGTGACTCTGTTCTGTTTTGTAATTCAGTTCAAGTGTAGCGGTTTTTACATTCCCTCTAGAAGTGATATCTTATGATAAGTGTCTTTTTCTGTGTGACTTATTTCACTTAGAATCGTCGTACCTAAATCCACTCATCGTGCTGCTACTAGCCTTATGAAGTTGATTTCATGGCTGAGTGATATTCCATTGTACATGAGGACCCCAACTTCTTTATCCATTTTTCTCTTTCCTAGGATATTTCAGGTGTAATGAAGTGGGGGTTCTTGTCAACAGAGCAGCCCTAAACTTTGGGGTGCCTGTGTCTTGCTGATTTTTAGTTTTCCCAATTTATACGCCCATGAGTGGAAGTGCCCTATGCTCTCCAAGCTGTGTTTTTTAGATGTTTCAAAACACACCGTACACTTCTCCAGAGTGGCTGTTGGCAATTTACATCCCACCCATCAGCATAGCAAGGCTCCCATTTCTCCATGGCCGGTCCTGCATTTCTGGTTTGGACACTTTTTTCCGCATGGCCCTTTTGCCCGCTGGGAAGCGAGACTTCTTTGGAGCGCTGATTGGCCTTTCCAGGTTGCTTGGTTGGCCAAAAAGGGCGTATGCGTTTTTTCCTGAATATATTCAGGAAAAAACGCATACGCCCTTTTTGGCCAAGGGCATCATTGTCCACGTTTTGCCGCTTTTCATGTGCTTTCAAGGCGATTCGAATCTACCTCCTGAAATCTGTTTCCTGCAATTCTGCCTTGCTTTCAAAGCCTCTTCGTTGCCTTCCCTTAATATATTTGTGGACGAGAGGTATCATTTAAAACTCTGCAGGTTTGTGAATTGCAGTGCCCCTGAGCTCCATTTTTCAACTCGCTTTTTTGGGAGCTGGCCGCAAAAGCGCAGAATTGCTTCAGGCCCTCTTCTGGTTCTGGGGGGCAGGCTGAGCTTGTGCTTAATTCTTCTTCCCTGATGGGAAAATAGAGTGACCTGTGCCTGTCCCAACCCCTAGAGCTAGTCTCTCATTGGTTCCCCCTCTTCCCGTTCATCCTCAGGACAAATTGCAACCTGTACGGAACAGGAGGTTAAAGGTGCTGATTCTCCAAGGAGGGAGATGGCTAGTAAATCGGCTGGAATGGCGAACCCGAGCAAAGGAGATGAGAAATGAGGTGCGTTTTAGAAACCTTTCCCGATCACACGGTGTACCATCTTCTGGGTTTCTCATGCCTGTTTTCGACGTAGGAAGATGCCCTTGATCCTGGAGATTTGGGACCCATGGGATGGGTACCATGCAGTATTACTTGAAAGGGTCTGCGTTGGCTCACCCAACCTCACCGAACCTCTCAGCCCCAAGAGTGTCCACCCTTATGTCTCAATCAGCTGTGGGTCTAGATTTGGTCAATCCAGGTTGCATCACAGCCCCTGAACGAATTTTGTAAGAATTTCTCTCTCTTTCACTGTCTTTGTTTCACGGGTTTTGAAAAGTAATTTATTTTTATAATGGGGTTTAGCTGCTTTTCACGGCTGTGTTTATGCCGCTTTACACCCCCTTGACTCACTTACAGAGAGATATCAATACATAGGTTTGAAGATTCTTACTAGTCAGATATATTCTTGTGCGGTGAATAGGGGGTGTTGAGTCCAGTTCACTGAAAAAGGAATAGGTCTTGTCTCTTACATATTGGGTTTATGGAACGGTATCTGAGCTAATTTGAAACCCTTGTTTTATGCATCACCCCACCTCACCTTTCCCGTTCAGCAGCCATAGTGTGTTTCCTAAACGTGTGACTCTGTTCTGTATTGTAATTCAGTTCAAGTGTAGCGGTTTTTACATTCCCTCTAGAAGTGATATCTTATGATAAGTGTCTTTTTCTGTGTGACTTATTTCACTTAGAATCGTCGTACCTAAATCCACTCATCGTGCTGCTACTAGCCTTATAACGTTGATTTCATGGCTGAGTGATATTCCATTGTACATGAGGACCACAACTTCTTTATCCATTTTTCTCTTTCCTAGGATATTTCAGGTGTAATGAAGTGGGGGTTCTTGTCAACAGAGCAGCCCTAAACTTTGGGGTGCCTGTGTCTTGCTGATTTTTAGTTTTCCCAATTTATACGCCCATGAGTGGAAGTGCCCTATGCTCTCCAAGCTGTGTTTTTTAGATGTTTCCGAAAACACCGTACACTTCTCCAGAGTGGCTGTTGGCAATTTACATCCCACCCATCAGCGTAGCAAGGCTCCCATTTCTCCATGGCCGGTCCTGCATTTCTGGTTTGGACACTTTTTTCCGCATGGCCCTTTTGCCCGCTGGGAAGCGAGACTTCTTTGGAGCGCTGATTGGCCTTTCCAGGTTGCTTGGTTGGCCAAAAAGGGCGTATGCGTTTTTTCCTGAATATATTCAGGAAAAAACGCATACGCCCTTTTTGGCCAAGGGCATCATTGTCCACGTTTTGCCGCTTTTCATGTGCTTTCAAGGCGATTCGAATCTACCTCCTGAAATCTGTTTCCTGCAATTCTGCCTTGCTTTCAAAGCCTCTTCGTTGCCTTCCCTTAATATATTTGTGGACGAGAGGTATCATTTAAAACTCTGCAGGTTTGTGAATTGCAGTGCCCCTGAGCTCCATTTTTCAACTCGCTTTTTTGGGAGCTGGCCGCAAAAGCGCAGGATTGCTTCAGGCCCTCTTCTGGTTCTGGGGGGCAGGCTGAGCTTGTGCTTAATTCTTCTTCCTGATGGGAAAATAGAGTGACCTGTGCCTGTCCCAACACCTAGAGCTAGTCTCTCATTGGTTCCCCCTCTTCCCGTTCATCCTCAGGACAAATTGCAACCTGTACGGAACAGGAGGTTAAAGGTGCTGATTCTCCAAGGAGGGAGATGGCTAGTAAATCGGCTGGAATGGCGAACCCGAGCAAAGGAGATGAGAAATGAGGTGCGTTTTAGAAACCTTTCCCGATCACACGGTGTACCATCTTCTGGGTTTCTCATGCCTGTTTTCGACGTAGGAAGATGCCCTTGAACCTGGAGATTTGGGACCCATGGGATGGGTACCATGCAGTATTACTTGAAAGGGTCTGCGTTGGCTCACCCAACCTCACCGAACCTCTCAGCCCCAAGAGTGTCCACCCTTATGTATCAATCAGCTGTGGGTCTAGATTTGGTCAATCCAGGTTGCATCACAGCCCCTGAACGAATTTTGTAAGAATTTCTCTCTCTTTCACTGTCTTTGTTTCACGGGTTTTGAAAAGTAATTTATTTTTATAATGGGGTTTAGCTGCTTTTCACGGCTGTGTTTATGCTCCTTTACACCCCCTTGACTCACTTACAGAGAGATATCAATACATAGGTTTGAAGATTCTTACTAGTCAGATATATTCTTGTGCGGTGAATAGGGGGTGTTGAGTCCAGTTCACTGAGCAAGGAATAGGTCTTGTCTCTTACATATTGGGTTTATGGAACGGTATCGGAGCTAATTTGAAACCCTTGTTTTATGCATCACCCCACCTCACCTTTCCCGTTCAGCAGCCATAGTGTGTTTCCTAAACGTGTGACTCTGTTCTGTTTTGTAATTCAGTTCAAGTGTAGCGGTTTTTACATTCCCTCTAGAAGTGATATCTTATGATAAGTGTCTTTTTCTGTGTGACTTATTTCACTTAGAATCGTCGTACCTAAATCCACTCATCGTGCTGCTACTAGCCTTATGACGTTGATTTCATGGCTGAGTGATATTCCATTGTACAGGAGGACCACAACTTCTTTATCCATTTTTCTCTTTCCTAGGATATTTCAGGTGTAATGAAGTGGGGGTTCTTGTCAACAGAGCAGCCCTAAACTTTGGGGTGCCTGTGTCTTGCTGATTTTTAGTTTTCCCAATTTATACGCCCATGAGTGGAAGTGCCCTATGCTCTCCAAGCTGTGTTTTTTAGATGTTTCAGAACACACCGTACACTTCTCCAGAGTGGCTGTTGGCAATTTACATCCCACCCATCAGCGTAGCAAGGCTCCCATTTCTCCATGGCCGGTCCTGCATTTCTGGTTTGGACACTTTTTTCCGCATGGCCCTTTTGCCCGCTGGGAAGCGAGACTTCTTTGGAGCGCTGATTGGCCTTTCCAGGTTGCTTGGTTGGCCAAAAAGGGCGTATGCGTTTTTTCCTGAATATATTCAGGAAAAAACGCATACGCCCTTTTTGGCCAAGGGCATCATTGTCCACGTTTTGCCGCTTTTCATGTGCTTTCAAGGCGATTCGAATCTACCTCCTGAAATCTGTTTCCTGCAATTCTGCCTTGCTTTCAAAGCCTCTTCGTTGCCTTCCCTTAATATATTTGTGGACGAGAGGTATCATTTAAAACTCTGCAGGTTTGTGAATTGCAGTGCCCCTGAGCTCCATTTTTCAACTCGCTTTTTTGGGAGCTGGCCGCAAAAGCGCAGGATTGCTTCAGGCCCTCTTCTGGTTCTGGGGGGCAGGCTGAGCTTGTGCTTAATTCTTCTTCCTGATGGGAAAATAGAGTGACCTGTGCCTGTCCCAACACCTAGAGCTAGTCTCTCATTGGTTCCCCCTCTTCCCGTTCATCCTCAGGACAAATTGCAACCTGTACGGAACAGGAGGTTAAAGGTGCTGATTCTCCAAGGAGGGAGATGGCTAGTAAATCGGCTGGAATGGCGAACCCGAGCAAAGGAGATGAGAAATGAGGTGCGTTTTAGAAACCTTTCCCGATCACACGGTGTACCATCTTCTGGGTTTCTCATGCCTGTTTTCGACGTAGGAAGATGCCCTTGAACCTGGAGATTTGGGACCCATGGGATGGGTACCATGCAGTATTACTTGAAAGGGTCTGCGTTGGCTCACCCAACCTCACCGAACCTCTCAGCCCCAAGAGTGTCCACCCTTATGTCTCAATCAGCTGTGGGTCTAGATTTGGTCAATCCAGGTTGCATCACAGCCCCTGAACGAATTTTGTAAGAATTTCTCTCTCTTTCACTGTCTTTGTTTCACGGGTTTTGAAAAGTAATTTATTTTTATAATGGGGTTTATCTGCTTTTCACGGCTGTGTTTATGCCGCTTTACACCCCCTTGACTCACTTACAGAGAGATATCAATACATAGGTTTGAAGATTCTTACTAGTCAGATATATTCTTGTGCGGTGAATAGGGGGTGTTGAGTCCAGTTCACTGAGCAAGGAATAGGTCTTGTCTCTTACATATTGGGTTTATGGAACGGTATCTGAGCTAATTTGAAACCCTTGTTTTATGCATCACCCCACCTCACCTTTCCCGTTCAGCAGCCATAGTGTGTTTCCTAAACGTGTGACTCTGTTCTATTTTGTAATTCAGTTCAAGTGTAGCGGTTTTTACATTCCCTCTAGAAGTGATATCTTATGATAAGTGTCTTTTTCTGTGTGACTTATTTCACTTAGAATCGTCGTACCTAAATCCACTCATCGTGCTGCTACTAGCCTTATGACGTTGATTTCATGGCTGAGTGATATTCCATTGTACAGGAGGACCACAACTTCTTTATCCATTTTTCTCTTTCCTAGGATATTTCAGGTGTAATGAAGTGGGGGTTCTTGTCAACAGAGCAGCCCTAAACTTTGGGGTGCCTGTGTCTTGCTGATTTTTAGTTTTCCCAATTTATACGGCCATGAGTGGAAGTGCCCTATGCTCTCCAAGCTGTGTTTTTTAGATGTTTCAGGACACACCGTACACTTCTCCAGAGTGGCTGTTGGCAATTTACATCCCACCCATCAGCGTAGCAAGGCTCCCATTTCTCCATGGCCGGTCCTGCATTTCTGGTTTGGACACTTTTTTCCGCATGGCCCTTTTGCCCGCTGGGAAGCGAGACTTCTTTGGAGCGCTGATTGGCCTTTCCAGGTTGCTTGGTTGGCCAAAAAGGGCGTATGCGTTTTTTCCTGAATATATTCAGGAAAAAACGCATACGCCCTTTTTGGCCAAGGGCATCATTGTCCACGTTTTGCCGCTTTTCATGTGCTTTCAAGGCGATTCGAATCTACCTCCTGAAATCTGTTTCCTGCAATTCTGCCTTGCTTTCAAAGCCTCTTCGTTGCCTTCCCTTAATATATTTGTGGACGAGAGGTATCATTTAAAACTCTGCAGGTTTGTGAATTGCAGTGCCCCTGAGCTCCATTTTTCAACTCGCTTTTTTGGGAGCTGGCCGCAAAAGCGCAGGATTGCTTCAGGCCCTCTTCTGGTTCTGGGGGGCAGGCTGAGCTTGTGCTTAATTCTTCTTCCTGATGGGAAAATAGAGTGACCTGTGCCTGTCCCAACACCTAGAGCTAGTCTCTCATTGGTTCCCCCTCTTCCCGTTCATCCTCAGGACAAATTGCAACCTGTACGGAACAGGAGGTTAAAGGTGCTGATTCTCCAAGGAGGGAGATGGCTAGTAAATCGGCTGGAATGGCGAACCCGAGCAAAGGAGATGAGAAATGAGGTGCGTTTTAGAAACCTTTCCCGATCACACGGTGTACCATCTTCTGGGTTTCTCATGCCTGTTTTCGACGTAGGAAGATGCCCTTGAACCTGGAGATTTGGGACCCATGGGATGGGTACCATGCAGTATTACTTGAAAGGGTCTGCGTTGGCTCACCCAACCTCACCGAACCTCTCAGCCCCAAGAGTGTCCACCCTTATGTCTCAATCAGCTGTGGGTCTAGATTTGGTCAATCCAGGTTGCATCACAGCCCCTGAACGAATTTTGTAAGAATTTCTCTCTCTTTCACTGTCTTTGTTTCACGGGTTTTGAAAAGTAATTTATTTTTATAATGGGGTTTATCTGCTTTTCACGGCTGTGTTTATGCCGCTTTACACCCCCTTGACTCACTTACAGAGAGATATCAATACATAGGTTTGAAGATTCTTACTAGTCAGATATATTCTTGTGCGGTGAATAGGGGGTGTTGAGTCCAGTTCACTGAGCAAGGAATAGGTCTTGTCTCTTACATATTGGGTTTATGGAACGGTATCTGAGCTAATTTGAAACCCTTGTTTTATGCATCACCCCACCTCACCTTTCCCGTTCAGCAGCCATAGTGTGTTTCCTAAACGTGTGACTCTGTTCTATTTTGTAATTCAGTTCAAGTGTAGCGGTTTTTACATTCCCTCTAGAAGTGATATCTTATGATAAGTGTCTTTTTCTGTGTGACTTATTTCACTTAGAATCGTCGTACCTAAATCCACTCATCGTGCTGCTACTAGCCTTATGACGTTGATTTCATGGCTGAGTGATATTCCATTGTACAGGAGGACCACAACTTCTTTATCCATTTTTCTCTTTCCTAGGATATTTCAGGTGTAATGAAGTGGGGGTTCTTGTCAACAGAGCAGCCCTAAACTTTGGGGTGCCTGTGTCTTGCTGATTTTTAGTTTTCCCAATTTATACGGCCATGAGTGGAAGTGCCCTATGCTCTCCAAGCTGTGTTTTTTAGATGTTTCAGGACACACCGTACACTTCTCCAGAGTGGCTGTTGGCAATTTACATCCCACCCATCAGCGTAGCAAGGCTCCCATTTCTCCATGGCCGGTCCTGCATTTCTGGTTTGGACACTTTTTTCCGCATGGCCCTTTTGCCCGCTGGGAAGCGAGACTTCTTTGGAGCGCTGATTGGCCTTTCCAGGTTGCTTGGTTGGCCAAAAAGGGCGTATGCGTTTTTTCCTGAATATATTCAGGAAAAAACGCATACGCCCTTTTTGGCCAAGGGCATCATTGTCCACGTTTTGCCGCTTTTCATGTGCTTTCAAGGCGATTCGAATCTACCTCCTGAAATCTGTTTCCTGCAATTCTGCCTTGCTTTCAAAGCCTCTTCGTTGCCTTCCCTTAATATATTTGTGGACGAGAGGTATCATTTAAAACTCTGCAGGTTTGTGAATTGCAGTGCCCCTGAGCTCCATTTTTCAACTCGCTTTTTTGGGAGCTGGCCGCAAAAGCGCAGGATTGCTTCAGGCCCTCTTCTGGTTCTGGGGGGCAGGCTGAGCTTGTGCTTAATTCTTCTTCCTGATGGGAAAATAGAGTGACCTGTGCCTGTCCCAACACCTAGAGCTAGTCTCTCATTGGTTCCCCCTCTTCCCGTTCATCCTCAGGACAAATTGCAACCTGTACGGAACAGGAGGTTAAAGGTGCTGATTCTCCAAGGAGGGAGATGGCTAGTAAATCGGCTGGAATGGCGAACCCGAGCAAAGGAGATGAGAAATGAGGTGCGTTTTAGAAACCTTTCCCGATCACACGGTGTACCATCTTCTGGGTTTCTCATGCCTGTTTTCGACGTAGGAAGATGCCCTTGAACCTGGAGATTTGGGACCCATGGGATGGGTACCATGCAGTATTACTTGAAAGGGTCTGCGTTGGCTCACCCAACCTCACCGAACCTCTCAGCCCCAAGAGTGTCCACCCTTATGTCTCAATCAGCTGTGGGTCTAGATTTGGTCAATCCAGGTTGCATCACAGCCCCTGAACGAATTTTGTAAGAATTTCTCTCTCTTTCACTGTCTTTGTTTCACGGGTTTTGAAAAGTAATTTATTTTTATAATGGGGTTTAGCTGCTTTTCACGGCTGTGTTTATGCCGCTTTACACCCCCTTGACTCACTTACAGAGAGATATCAATACATAGGTTTGAAGATTCTTACTAGTCAGATATATTCTTGTGCGGTGAATAGGGGGTGTTGAGTCCAGTTCACTGAGCAAGGAATAGGTCTTGTCTCTTACATATTGGGTTTATGGAACGGTATCTGAGCTAATTTGAAACCCTTGTTTTATGCATCACCCCACCTCACCTTTCCCGTTCAGCAGCCATAGTGTGTTTCCTAAACGTGTGACTCTGTTCTGTTTTGTAATTCAGTTCAAGTGTAGCGGTTTTTACATTCCCTCTAGAAGTGATATCTTATGATAAGTGTCTTTTTCTGTGTGACTTATTTCACTTAGAATCGTCGTACCTAAATCCACTCATCGTGCTGCTACTAGCCTTATGACGTTGATTTCATGGCTGAGTGATATTCCATTGTACAGGAGGACCGCAACTTCTTTATCCATTTTTCTCTTTCCTAGGATATTTCAGGTGTAATGAAGTGGGGGTTCTTGTCAACAGAGCAGCCCTAAACTTTGGGGTGCCTGTGTCTTGCTGATTTTTAGTTTTCCCAATTTATACGCCCATGAGTGGAAGTGCCCTATGCTCTCCAAGCTGTGTTTTTTAGATGTTTCAGGACACACCGTACACTTCTCCAGAGTGGCTGTTGGCAATTTACATCCCACCCATCAGCGTAGCAAGGCTCCCATTTCTCCATGGCCGGTCCTGCATTTCTGGTTTGGACACTTTTTTCCGCATGGCCCTTTTGCCCGCTGGGAAGCGAGACTTCTTTGGAGCGCT
Organism: Balaenoptera acutorostrata; assembly: GCF_949987535.1. Lineage (NCBI taxonomy): Eukaryota > Metazoa > Chordata > Mammalia > Artiodactyla > Balaenopteridae > Balaenoptera > Balaenoptera acutorostrata. The sequence goes on from NW_026646696.1 coordinate 360,994, forward strand.
GATTGGCCTTTCCAGGTTGCTTGGTTGGCCAAAAAGGGCGTATGCGTTTTTTCCTGAATATATTCAGGAAAAAACGCATACGCCCTTTTTGGCCAAGGGCATCATTGTCCACGTTTTGCCGCTTTTCATGTGCTTTCAAGGCGATTCGAATCTACCTCCTGAAATCTGTTTCCTGCAATTCTGCCTTGCTTTCAAAGCCTCTTCGTTGCCTTCCCTTAATATATTTGTGGACGAGAGGTATCATTTAAAACTCTGCAGGTTTGTGAATTGCAGTGCCCCTGAGCTCCATTTTTCAACTCGCTTTTTTGGGAGCTGGCCGCAAAAGCGCAGGATTGCTTCAGGCCCTCTTCTGGTTCTGGGGGGCAGGCTGAGCTTGTGCTTAATTCTTCTTCCTGATGGGAAAATAGAGTGACCTGTGCCTGTCCCAACACCTAGAGCTAGTCTCTCATTGGTTCCCCCTCTTCCCGTTCATCCTCAGGACAAATTGCAACCTGTACGGAACAGGAGGTTAAAGGTGCTGATTCTCCAAGGAGGGAGATGGCTAGTAAATCTGCTGGAATGGCGAACCCGAGCAAAGGAGATGAGAAATGAGGTGCGTTTTAGAAACCTTTCCCGATCACACGGTGTACCATCTTCTTGGTTTCTCATGCCTGTTTTCGACGTAGGAAGATGCCCTTGAACCTGGAGATTTGGGACCCATGGGATGGGTACCATGCAGTATTACTTGAAAGGGTCTGCGTTGGCTCACCCAACCTCACCGAACCTCTCAGCCCCAAGAGTGTCCAACCTTATGTCTCAATCAGCTGTGGGTCTAGATTTGGTCAATCCAGGTTGCATCACAGCCCCTGAACGAATTTTGTAAGAATTTCTCTCTCTTTCACTGTCTTTGTTTCACGGGTTTTGAAAAGTAATTTATTTTTATAATGGGGTTTAGCTGCTTTTCACGGCTGTGTTTATGCCGCTTTACACCCCCTTGACTCACTTACAGAGAGATATCAATACATAGGTTTGAAGATTCTTACTAGTCAGATATATTCTTGTGCGGTGAATAGGGGGTGTTGAGTCCAGTTCACTGAGCAAGGAATAGGTCTTGTCTCTTACATATTGGGTTTATGGAACGGTATCTGAGCTAATTTGAAACCCTTGTTTTATGCATCACCCCACCTCACCTTTCCCGTTCAGCAGCCATAGTGTGTTTCCTAAACGTGTGACTGTGTTCTGTTTTGCAATTCAGTTCAAGTGTAGCGGTTTTTACATTCCCTCTAGAAGTGATATCTTATGATAAGTGTCTTTTTCTGTGTGACTTATTTCACTTAGAATCGTCGTACCTAAATCCACTCATCGTGCTGCTACTAGCCTTATGACGTTGATTTCATGGCAGAGTGATATTCCATTGTACAGGAGGACCACAACTTCTTTATCCATTTTTCTCTTTCCTAGGATATTTCAGGTGTAATGAAGTGGGGGTTCTTGTCAACAGAGCAGCCCTAAACTTTGGGGTGCCTGTGTCTTGCTGATTTTTAGTTTTCCCAATTTATACGCCCATGAGTGGAAGTGCCCTATGCTCTCCAAGCTGTGTTTTTTAGATGTTTCAGGACACACCGTACACTTCTCCAGAGTGGCTGTTGGCAATTTACATCCCACCCATCAGCGTAGCAAGGCTCCCATTTCTCCATGGCCGGTCCTGCATTTCTGGTTTGGACACTTTTTTCCGCATGGCCCTTTTGCCCGCTGGGAAGCGAGACTTCTTTGGAGCGCTGATTGGCCTTTCCAGGTTGCTTGGTTGGCCAAAAAGGGCGTATGCGTTTTTTGCTGAATATATTCAGGAAAAAACGCATACGCCCTTTTTGGCCAAGGGCATCATTGTCCACGTTTTGCCGCTTTTCATGTGCTTTCAAGGCGATTCGAATCTACCTCCTGAAATCTGTTTCCTGCAATTCTGCCTTGCTTTCAAAGCCTCTTCGTTGCCTTCCCTTAATATATTTGTGGACGAGAGGTATCATTTAAAACTCTGCAGGTTTGTGAATTGCAGTGCCCCTGAGCTCCATTTTTCAACTCGCTTTTTTGGGAGCTGGCCGCAAAAGCGCAGGATTGCTTCAGGCCCTCTTCTGGTTCTGGGGGGCAGGCTGAGCTTGTGCTTAATTCTTCTTCCTGATGGGAAAATAGAGTGACCTGTGCCTGTCCCAACACCTAGAGCTAGTCTCTCATTGGTTCCCCCTCTTCCCGTTCATCCTCAGGACAAATTGCAACCTGTACGGAACAGGAGGTTAAAGGTGCTGATTCTCCAAGGAGGGAGATGGCTAGTAAATCGGCTGGAATGGCGAACCCGAGCAAAGGAGATGAGAAATGAGGTGCGTTTTAGAAACCTTTCCCGATCACACGGTGTACCATCTTCTTGGTTTCTCATGCCTGTTTTCGACGTAGGAAGATGCCCTTGAACCTGGAGATTTGGGACCCATGGGATGGGTACCATGCAGTATTACTTGAAAGGGTCTGCGTTGGCTCACCCAACCTCACCGAACCTCTCAGCCCCAAGAGTGTCCACCCTTATGTCTCAATCAGCTGTGGGTCTAGATTTGGTCAATCCAGGTTGCATCACAGCCCCTGAACGAATTTTGTAAGAATTTCTCTCTCTTTCACTGTCTTTGTTTCACGGGTTTTGAAAAGTAATTTATTTTTATAATGGGGTTTAGCTGCTTTTCACGGCTGTGTTTATGCCGCTTTACACCCCCTTGACTCACTTACAGAGAGATATCAATACATAGGTTTGAAGATTCTTACTAGTCAGATATATTCTTGTGCGGTGAATAGGGGGTGTTGAGTCCAGTTCACTGAGCAAGGAATAGGTCTTGTCTCTTACATATTGGGTTTATGGAACGGTATCTGAGCTAATTTGAAACCCTTGTTTTATGCATCACCCCACCTCACCTTTCCCGTTCAGCAGCCATAGTGTGTTTCCTAAACGTGTGACTCTGTTCTGTTTTGCAATTCAGTTCAAGTGTAGCGGTTTTTACATTCCCTCTAGAAGTGATATCTTATGATAAGTGTCTTTTTCTGTGTGACTTATTTCACTTAGAATCGTCGTACCTAAATCCACTCATCGTGCTGCTACTAGCCTTATGACGTTGATTTCATGGCAGAGTGATATTCCATTGTACAGGAGGACCACAACTTCTTTATCCATTTTTCTCTTTCCTAGGATATTTCAGGTGTAATGAAGTGGGGGTTCTTGTCAACAGAGCAGCCCTAAACTTTGGGGTGCCTGTGTCTTGCTGATTTTTAGTTTTCCCAATTTATACGCCCATGAGTGGAAGTGCCCTATGCTCTCCAAGCTGTGTTTTTTAGATGTTTCAGGACACACCGTACACTTCTCCAGAGTGGCTGTTGGCAATTTACATCCCACCCATCAGCGTAGCAAGGCTCCCATTTCTCCATGGCCGGTCCTGCATTTCTGGTTTGGACACTTTTTTCCGCATGGCCCTTTTGCCCGCTGGGAAGCGAGACTTCTTTGGAGCGCTGATTGGCCTTTCCAGGTTGCTTGGTTGGCCAAAAAGGGCGTATGCGTTTTTTCCTGAATATATTCAGGAAAAAACGCATACGCCCTTTTTGGCCAAGGGCATCATTGTCCACGTTTTGCCGCTTTTCATGTGCTTTCAAGGCGATTCGAATCTACCTCCTGAAATCTGTTTCCTGCAATTCTGCCTTGCTTTCAAAGCCTCTTCGTTGCCTTCCCTTAATATATTTGTGGACGAGAGGTATCATTTAAAACTCTGCAGGTTTGTGAATTGCAGTGCCCCTGAGCTCCATTTTTCAACTCGCTTTTTTGGGAGCTGGCCGCAAAAGCGCAGGATTGCTTCAGGCCCTCTTCTGGTTCTGGGGGGCAGGCTGAGCTTGTGCTTAATTCTTCTTCCTGATGGGAAAATAGAGTGACCTGTGCCTGTCCCAACACCTAGAGCTAGTCTCTCATTGGTTCCCCCTCTTCCCGTTCATCCTCAGGACAAATTGCAACCTGTACGGAACAGGAGGTTAAAGGTGCTGATTCTCCAAGGAGGGAGATGGCTAGTAAATCGGCTGGAATGGCGAACCCGAGCAAAGGAGATGAGAAATGAGGTGCGTTTTAGAAACCTTTCCCGATCACACGGTGTACCATCTTCTGGGTTTCTCATGCCTGTTTTCGACGTAGGAAGATGCCCTTGAACCTGGAGATTTGGGACCCATGGGATGGGTACCATGCAGTATTACTTGAAAGGGTCTGCGTTGGCTCACCCAACCTCACCGAACCTCTCAGCCCCAAGAGTGTCCACCCTTATGTCTCAATCAGCTGTGGGTCTAGATTTGGTCAATCCAGGTTTCATCACAGCCCCTGAACGAATTTTGTAAGAATTTCTCTCTCTTTCACTGTCTTTGTTTCACGGGTTTTGAAAAGTAATTTATTTTTATAATGGGGTTTAGCTGCTTTTCACGGCTGTGTTTATGCCGCTTTACACCCCCTTGACTCACTTACAGAGAGATATCAATACATAGGTTTGAAGATTCTTACTAGTCAGATATATTCTTGTGCGGTGAATAGGGGGTGTTGAGTCCAGTTCACTGAGCAAGGAATAGGTCTTGTCTCTTACATATTGGGTTTATGGAACGGTATCTGAGCTAATTTGAAACCCTTGTTTTATGCATCACCCCACCTCACCTTTCCCGTTCAGCAGCCATAGTGTGTTTCCTAAACGTGTGACTCTGTTCTGTTTTGCAATTCAGTTCAAGTGTAGCGGTTTTTACATTCCCTCTAGAAGTGATATCTTATGATAAGTGTCTTTTTCTGTGTGACTTATTTCACTTAGAATCGTCATACCTAAATCCACTCATCGTGCTGCTACTAGCCTTATGACGTTGATTTCATGGCTGAGTGATATTCCATTGTACAGGAGGACCACAACTTCTTTATCCATTTTTCTCTTTCCTAGGATATTTCAGGTGTAATGAAGTGGGGGTTCTTGTCAACAGAGCAGCCCTAAACTTTGGGGTGCCTGTGTCTTGCTGATTTTTAGTTTTCCCAATTTATACGGCCATGAGTGGAAGTGCCCTATGCTCTCCAAGCTGTGTTTTTTAGATGTTTCAGGACACACCGTACACTTCTCCAGAGTGGCTGTTGGCAATTTACATCCCACCCATCAGCGTAGCAAGGCTCCCATTTCTCCATGGCCGGTCCTGCATTTCTGGTTTGGACACTTTTTTCCGCATGGCCCTTTTGCCCGCTGGGAAGCGAGACTTCTTTGGAGCGCTGATTGGCCTTTCCAGGTTGCTTGGTTGGCCAAAAAGGGCGTATGCGTTTTTTCCTGAATATATTCAGGAAAAAACGCATACGCCCTTTTTGGCCAAGGGCATCATTGTCCACGTTTTGCCGCTTTTCATGTGCTTTCAAGGCGATTCGAATCTACCTCCTGAAATCTGTTTCCTGCAATTCTGCCTTGCTTTCAAAGCCTCTTCGTTGCCTTCCCTTAATATATTTGTGGACGAGAGGTATCATTTAAAACTCTGCAGGTTTGTGAATTGCAGTGCCCCTGAGCTCCATTTTTCAACTCGCTTTTTTGGGAGCTGGCCGCAAAAGCGCAGGATTGCTTCAGGCCCTCTTCTGGTTCTGGGGGGCAGGCTGAGCTTGTGCTTAATTCTTCTTCCTGATGGGAAAATAGAGTGACCTGTGCCTGTCCCAACACCTAGAGCTAGTCTCTCATTGGTTCCCCCTCTTCCCGTTCATCCTCAGGACAAATTGCAACCTGTACGGAACAGGAGGTTAAAGGTGCTGATTCTCCAAGGAGGGAGATGGCTAGTAAATCGGCTGGAATGGCGAACCCGAGCAAAGGAGATGAGAAATGAGGTGCGTTTTAGAAACCTTTCCCGATCACACGGTGTACCATCTTCTTGGTTTCTCATGCCTGTTTTCGACGTAGGAAGATGCCCTTGAACCTGGAGATTTGGGACCCATGGGATGGGTACCATGCAGTATTACTTGAAAGGGTCTGCGTTGGCTCACCCAACCTCACCGAACCTCTCAGCCCCAAGAGTGTCCACCCTTATGTCTCAATCAGCTGTGGGTCTAGATTTGGTCAATCCAGGTTGCATCACAGCCCCTGAACGAATTTTGTAAGAATTTCTCTCTCTTTCACTGTCTTTGTTTCACGGGTTTTGAAAAGTAATTTATTTTTATAATGGGGTTTAGCTGCTTTTCACGGCTGTGTTTATGCCGCTTTACACCCCCTTGACTCACTTACAGAGAGATATCAATACATAGGTTTGAAGATTCTTACTAGTCAGATATATTCTTGTGCGGTGAATAGGGGGTGTTGAGTCCAGTTCACTGAGCAAGGAATAGGTCTTGTCTCTTACATATTGGGTTTATGGAACGGTATCTGAGCTAATTTGAAACCCTTGTTTTATGCATCACCCCACCTCACCTTTCCCGTTCAGCAGCCATAGTGTGTTTCCTAAACGTGTGACTCTGTTCTGTTTTGCAATTCAGTTCAAGTGTAGCGGTTTTTACATTCCCTCTAGAAGTGATATCTTATGATAAGTGTCTTTTTCTGTGTGACTTATTTCACTTAGAATCGTCGTACCTAAATCCACTCATCGTGCTGCTACTAGCCTTATGACGTTGATTTCATGGCAGAGTGATATTCCATTGTACAGGAGGACCACAACTTCTTTATCCATTTTTCTCTTTCCTAGGATATTTCAGGTGTAATGAAGTGGGGGTTCTTGTCAACAGAGCAGCCCTAAACTTTGGGGTGCCTGTGTCTTGCTGATTTTTAGTTTTCCCAATTTATACGCCCATGAGTGGAAGTGCCCTATGCTCTCCAAGCTGTGTTTTTTAGATGTTTCAGGACACACCGTACACTTCTCCAGAGTGGCTGTTGGCAATTTACATCCCACCCATCAGCGTAGCAAGGCTCCCATTTCTCCATGGCCGGTCCTGCATTTCTGGTTTGGACACTTTTTTCCGCATGGCCCTTTTGCCCGCTGGGAAGCGAGACTTCTTTGGAGCGCTGATTGGCCTTTCCAGGTTGCTTGGTTGGCCAAAAAGGGCGTATGCGTTTTTTCCTGAATATATTCAGGAAAAAACGCATACGCCCTTTTTGGCCAAGGGCATCATTGTCCACGTTTTGCCGCTTTTCATGTGCTTTCAAGGCGATTCGAATCTACCTCCTGAAATCTGTTTCCTGCAATTCTGCCTTGCTTTCAAAGCCTCTTCGTTGCCTTCCCTTAATATATTTGTGGACGAGAGGTATCATTTAAAACTCTGCAGGTTTGTGAATTGCAGTGCCCCTGAGCTCCATTTTTCAACTCGCTTTTTTGGGAGCTGGCCGCAAAAGCGCAGGATTGCTTCAGGCCCTCTTCTGGTTCTGGGGGGCAGGCTGAGCTTGTGCTTAATTCTTCTTCCTGATGGGAAAATAGAGTGACCTGTGCCTGTCCCAACACCTAGAGCTAGTCTCTCATTGGTTCCCCCTCTTCCCGTTCATCCTCAGGACAAATTGCAACCTGTACGGAACAGGAGGTTAAAGGTGCTGATTCTCCAAGGAGGGAGATGGCTAGTAAATCGGCTGGAATGGCGAACCCGAGCAAAGGAGATGAGAAATGAGGTGCGTTTTAGAAACCTTTCCCGATCACACGGTGTACCATCTTCTGGGTTTCTCATGCCTGTTTTCGACGTAGGAAGATGCCCTTGAACCTGGAGATTTGGGACCCATGGGATGGGTACCATGCAGTATTACTTGAAAGGGTCTGCGTTGGCTCACCCAACCTCACCGAACCTCTCAGCCCCAAGAGTGTCCACCCTTATGTCTCAATCAGCTGTGGGTCTAGATTTGGTCAATCCAGGTTTCATCACAGCCCCTGAACGAATTTTGTAAGAATTTCTCTCTCTTTCACTGTCTTTGTTTCACGGGTTTTGAAAAGTAATTTATTTTTATAATGGGGTTTAGCTGCTTTTCACGGCTGTGTTTATGCCGCTTTACACCCCCTTGACTCACTTACAGAGAGATATCAATACATAGGTTTGAAGATTCTTACTAGTCAGATATATTCTTGTGCGGTGAATAGGGGGTGTTGAGTCCAGTTCACTGAGCAAGGAATAGGTCTTGTCTCTTACATATTGGGTTTATGGAACGGTATCTGAGCTAATTTGAAACCCTTGTTTTATGCATCACCCCACCTCACCTTTCCCGTTCAGCAGCCATAGTGTGTTTCCTAAACGTGTGACTCTGTTCTGTTTTGCAATTCAGTTCAAGTGTAGCGGTTTTTACATTCCCTCTAGAAGTGATATCTTATGATAAGTGTCTTTTTCTGTGTGACTTATTTCACTTAGAATCGTCATACCTAAATCCACTCATCATGCTGCTACTAGCCTTATGACGTTGATTTCATGGCTGAGTGATATTCCATTGTACAGGAGGACCACAACTTCTTTATCCATTTTTCTCTTTCCTAGGATATTTCAGGTGTAATGAAGTGGGGGTTCTTGTCAACAGAGCAGCCCTAAACTTTGGGGTGCCTGTGTCTTGCTGATTTTTAGTTTTCCCAATTTATACGGCCATGAGTGGAAGTGCCCTATGCTCTCCAAGCTGTGTTTTTTAGATGTTTCAGGACACACCGTACACTTCTCCAGAGTGGCTGTTGGCAATTTACATCCCACCCATCAGCGTAGCAAGGCTCCCATTTCTCCATGGCCGGTCCTGCATTTCTGGTTTGGACACTTTTTTCCGCATGGCCCTTTTGCCCGCTGGGAAGCGAGACTTCTTTGGAGCGCTGATTGGCCTTTCCAGGTTGCTTGGTTGGCCAAAAAGGGCGTATGCGTTTTTTCCTGAATATATTCAGGAAAAAACGCATACGCCCTTTTTGGCCAAGGGCATCATTGTCCACGTTTTGCCGCTTTTCATGTGCTTTCAAGGCGATTCGAATCTACCTCCTGAAATCTGTTTCCTGCAATTCTGCCTTGCTTTCAAAGCCTCTTCGTTGCCTTCCCTTAATATATTTGTGGACGAGAGGTATCATTTAAAACTCTGCAGGTTTGTGAATTGCAGTGCCCCTGAGCTCCATTTTTCAACTCGCTTTTTTGGGAGCTGGCCGCAAAAGCGCAGGATTGCTTCAGGCCCTCTTCTGGTTCTGGGGGGCAGGCTGAGCTTGTGCTTAATTCTTCTTCCTGATGGGAAAATAGAGTGACCTGTGCCTGTCCCAACACCTAGAGCTAGTCTCTCATTGGTTCCCCCTCTTCCCGTTCATCCTCAGGACAAATTGCAACCTGTACGGAACAGGAGGTTAAAGGTGCTGATTCTCCAAGGAGGGAGATGGCTAGTAAATCGGCTGGAATGGCGAACCCGAGCAAAGGAGATGAGAAATGAGGTGCGTTTTAGAAACCTTTCCCGATCACACGGTGTACCATCTTCTTGGTTTCTCATGCCTGTTTTCGACGTAGGAAGATGCCCTTGAACCTGGAGATTTGGGACCCATGGGATGGGTACCATGCAGTATTACTTGAAAGGGTCTGCGTTGGCTCACCCAACCTCACCGAACCTCTCAGCCCCAAGAGTGTCCACCCTTATGTCTCAATCAGCTGTGGGTCTAGATTTGGTCAATCCAGGTTGCATCACAGCCCCTGAACGAATTTTGTAAGAATTTCTCTCTCTTTCACTGTCTTTGTTTCACGGGTTTTGAAAAGTAATTTATTTTTATAATGGGGTTTAGCTGCTTTTCACGGCTGTGTTTATGCCGCTTTACACCCCCTTGACTCACTTACAGAGAGATATCAATACATAGGTTTGAAGATTCTTACTAGTCAGATATATTCTTGTGCGGTGAATAGGGGGTGTTGAGTCCAGTTCACTGAGCAAGGAATAGGTCTTGTCTCTTACATATTGGGTTTATGGAACGGTATCTGAGCTAATTTGAAACCCTTGTTTTATGCATCACCCCACCTCACCTTTCCCGTTCAGCAGCCATAGTGTGTTTCCTAAACGTGTGACTCTGTTCTGTTTTGCAATTCAGTTCAAGTGTAGCGGTTTTTACATTCCCTCTAGAAGTGATATCTTATGATAAGTGTCTTTTTCTGTGTGACTTATTTCACTTAGAATCGTCGTACCTAAATCCACTCATCGTGCTGCTACTAGCCTTATGACGTTGATTTCATGGCTGAGTGATATTCCATTGTACAGGAGGACCACAACTTCTTTATCCATTTTTCTCTTTCCTAGGATATTTCAGGTGTAATGAAGTGGGGGTTCTTGTCAACAGAGCAGCCCTAAACTTTGGGGTGCCTGTGTCTTGCTGATTTTTAGTTTTCCCAATTTATACGGCCATGAGTGGAAGTGCCCTATGCTCTCCAAGCTGTGTTTTTTAGATGTTTCAGGACACACCGTACACTTCTCCAGAGTGGCTGTTGGCAATTTACATCCCACCCATCAGCGTAGCAAGGCTCCCATTTCTCCATGGCCGGTCCTGCATTTCTGGTTTGGACACTTTTTTCCGCATGGCCCTTTTGCCCGCTGGGAAGCGAGACTTCTTTGGAGCGCTGATTGGCCTTTCCAGGTTGCTTGGTTGGCCAAAAAGGGCGTATGCGTTTTTTCCTGAATATATTCAGGAAAAAACGCATACGCCCTTTTTGGCCAAGGGCATCATTGTCCACGTTTTGCCGCTTTTCATGTGCTTTCAAGGCGATTCGAATCTACCTCCTGAAATCTGTTTCCTGCAATTCTGCCTTGCTTTCAAAGCCTCTTCGTTGCCTTCCCTTAATATATTTGTGGACGAGAGGTATCATTTAAAACTCTGCAGGTTTGTGAATTGCAGTGCCCCTGAGCTCCATTTTTCAACTCGCTTTTTTGGGAGCTGGCCGCAAAAGCGCAGGATTGCTTCAGGCCCTCTTCTGGTTCTGGGGGGCAGGCTGAGCTTGTGCTTAATTCTTCTTCCTGATGGGAAAATAGAGTGACCTGTGCCTGTCCCAACACCTAGAGCTAGTCTCTCATTGGTTCCCCCTCTTCCCGTTCATCCTCAGGACAAATTGCAACCTGTACGGAACAGGAGGTTAAAGGTGCTGATTCTCCAAGGAGGGAGATGGCTAGTAAATCGGCTGGAATGGCGAACCCGAGCAAAGGAGATGAGAAATGAGGTGCGTTTTAGAAACCTTTCCCGATCACACGGTGTACCATCTTCTTGGTTTCTCATGCCTGTTTTCGACGTAGGAAGATGCCCTTGAACCTGGAGATTTGGGACCCATGGGATGGGTACCATGCAGTATTACTTGAAAGGGTCTGCGTTGGCTCACCCAACCTCACCGAACCTCTCAGCCCCAAGAGTGTCCACCCTTATGTCTCAATCAGCTGTGGGTCTAGATTTGGTCAATCCAGGTTGCATCACAGCCCCTGAACGAATTTTGTAAGAATTTCTCTCTCTTTCACTGTCTTTGTTTCACGGGTTTTGAAAAGTAATTTATTTTTATAATGGGGTTTAGCTGCTTTTCACGGCTGTGTTTATGATCCTTTACACCCCCTTGACTCACTTACAGAGAGATATCAATACATAGGTTTGAAGATTCTTACTAGTCAGATATATTCTTGTGCGGTGAATAGGGGGTGTTGAGTCCAGTTCACTGAGCAAGGAATAGGTCTTGTCTCTTACATATTGGGTTTATGGAACGTTATCTGAGCTAATTTGAAACCCTTGTTTTATGCATCACCCCACCTCACCTTTCCCTTTCAGCAGCCATAGTGTGTTTCCTAAACGGGTGACTCTGTTCTGTTTTGTAATTCAGTTCAAGTGTAGCGGTTTTTACATTCCCTCTAGAAGTGATATCTTATGATAAGTGTCTTTTTCTGTGTGACTTATTTCACTTAGAATCGTCGTACCTAAATCCACTCATCGTGCTGCTACTAGCCTTATGACGTTGATTTCATGGCTGAGTGATATTCCATTGTACAGGAGGACCACAACTTCTTTATCCATTTTTCTCTTTCCTAGGATATTTCAGGTGTAATGAAGTGGGGGTTCTTGTCAACAGAGCAGCCCTAAACTTTGGGGTGCCTGTGTCTTGCTGATTTTTAGTTTTCCCAATTTATACGGCCATGAGTGGAAGTGCCCTATGCTCTCCAAGCTGTGTTTTTTAGATGTTTCAGGACACACCGTACACTTCTCCAGAGTGGCTGTTGGCAATTTACATCCCACCCATCAGCGTAGCAAGGCTCCCATTTCTCCATGGCCGGTCCTGCATTTCTGGTTTGGACACTTTTTTCCGCATGGCCCTTTTGCCCGCTGGGAAGCGAGACTTCTTTGGAGCGCTGATTGGCCTTTCCAGGTTGCTTGGTTGGCCAAAAAGGGCGTATGCGTTTTTTCCTGAATATATTCAGGAAAAAACGCATACGCCCTTTTTGGCCAAGGGCATCATTGTCCACGTTTTGCCGCTTTTCATGTGCTTTCAAGGCGATTCGAATCTACCTCCTGAAATCTGTTGCCTGCAATTCTGCCTTGCTTTCAAAGCCTCTTCGTTGCCTTCCCTTAATATATTTGTGGACGAGAGGTATCATTTAAAACTCTGCAGGTTTGTGAATTGCAGTGCCCCTGAGCTCCATTTTTCAACTCGCTTTTTTGGGAGCTGGCCGCAAAAGCGCAGGATTGCTTCAGGCCCTCTTCTGGTTCTGGGGGGCAGGCTGAGCTTGTGCTTAATTCTTCTTCCTGATGGGAAAATAGAGTGACCTGTGCCTGTCCCAACACCTAGAGCTAGTCTCTCATTGGTTCCCCCTCTTCCCGTTCATCCTCAGGACAAATTGCAACCTGTACGGAACAGGAGGTTAAAGGTGCTGATTCTCCAAGGAGGGAGATGGCTAGTAAATCGGCTGGAATGGCGAACCCGAGCAAAGGAGATGAGAAATGAGGTGCGTTTTAGAAACCTTTCCCGATCACACGGTGTACCATCTTCTGGGTTTCTCATGCCTGTTTTCGACGTAGGAAGATGCCCTTGAACCTGGAGATTTGGGACCCATGGGATGGGTACCATGCAGTATTACTTGAAAGGGTCTGCGTTGGCTCACCCAACCTCACCGAACCTCTCAGCCCCAAGAGTGTCCACCCTTATGTCTCAATCAGCTGTGGGTCTAGATTTGGTCAATCCAGGTTGCATCACAGCCCCTGAACGAATTTTGTAAGAATTTCTCTCTCTTTCACTGTCTTTGTTTCACGGGTTTTGAAAAGTAATTTATTTTTATAATGGGGTTTAGCTGCTTTTCACGGCTGTGTTTATGCCGCTTTACACCCCCTTGACTCACTTACAGAGAGATATCAATACATAGGTTTGAAGATTCTTACTAGTCAGATATATTCTTGTGCGGTGAATAGGGGGTGTTGAGTCCAGTTCACTGAGCAAGGAATAGGTCTTGTCTCTTACATATTGGGTTTATGGAACGGTATCTGAGCTAATTTGAAACCCTTGTTTTATGCATCACCCCACCTCACCTTTCCCGTTCAGCAGCCATAGTGTGTTTCCTAAACGTGTGACTCTGTTCTGTTTTGCAATTCAGTTCAAGTGTAGCGGTTTTTACATTCCCTCTAGAAGTGATATCTTATGATAAGTGTCTTTTTCTGTGTGACTTATTTCACTTAGAATCGTCGTACCTAAATCCACTCATCGTGCTGCTACTAGCCTTATGACGTTGATTTCATGGCTGAGTGATATTCCATTGTACAGGAGGACCACAACTTCTTTATCCATTTTTCTCTTTCCTAGGATATTTCAGGTGTAATGAAGTGGGGGTTCTTGTCAACAGAGCAGCCCTAAACTTTGGGGTGCCTGTGTCTTGCTGATTTTTAGTTTTCCCAATTTATACGGCCATGAGTGGAAGTGCCCTATGCTCTCCAAGCTGTGTTTTTTAGATGTTTCAGGACACACCGTACACTTCTCCAGAGTGGCTGTTGGCAATTTACATCCCACCCATCAGCGTAGCAAGGCTCCCATTTCTCCATGGCCGGTCCTGCATTTCTGGTTTGGACACTTTTTTCCGCATGGTCCTTTTGCCCGCTGGGAAGCGAGACTTCTTTGGAGCGCTGATTGGCCTTTCCAGGTTGCTTGGTTGGCCAAAAAGGGCGTATGCGTTTTTTCCTGAATATATTCAGGAAAAAACGCATACGCCCTTTTTGGCCAAGGGCATCATTGTCCACGTTTTGCCGCTTTTCATGTGCTTTCAAGGCGATTCGAATCTACCTCCTGAAATCTGTTTCCTGCAATTCTGCCTTGCTTTCAAAGCCTCTTCGTTGCCTTCCCTTAATATATTTGTGGACGAGAGGTATCATTTAAAACTCTGCAGGTTTGTGAATTGCAGTGCCCCTGAGCTCCATTTTTCAACTCGCTTTTTTGGGAGCTGGCCGCAAAAGCGCAGGATTGCTTCAGGCCCTCTTCTGGTTCTGGGGGGCAGGCTGAGCTTGTGCTTAATTCTTCTTCCTGATGGGAAAATAGAGTGACCTGTGCCTGTCCCAACACCTAGAGCTAGTCTCTCATTGGTTCCCCCTCTTCCCGTTCATCCTCAGGACAAATTGCAACCTGTACGGAACAGGAGGTTAAAGGTGCTGATTCTCCAAGGAGGGAGATGGCTAGTAAATCGGCTGGAATGGCGAACCCGAGCAAAGGAGATGAGAAATGAGGTGCGTTTTAGAAACCTTTCCCGATCACACGGTGTACCATCTTCTGGGTTTCTCATGCCTGTTTTCGACGTAGGAAGATGCCCTTGAACCTGGAGATTTGGGACCCATGGGATGGGTACCATGCAGTATTACTTGAAAGGGTCTGCGTTGGCTCACCCAACCTCACCGAACCTCTCAGCCCCAAGAGTGTCCACCCTTATGTCTCAATCAGCTGTGGGTCTAGATTTGGTCAATCCAGGTTGCATCACAGCCCCTGAACGAATTTTGTAAGAATTTCTCTCTCTTTCACTGTCTTTGTTTCACGGGTTTTGAAAAGTAATTTATTTTTATAATGGGGTTTAGCTGCTTTTCACGGCTGTGTTTATGATCCTTTACACCCCCTTGACTCACTTACAGAGAGATATCAATACATAGGTTTGAAGATTCTTACTAGTCAGATATATTCTTGTGCGGTGAATAGGGGGTGTTGAGTCCAGTTCACTGAGCAAGGAATAGGTCTTGTCTCTTACATATTGGGTTTATGGAACGGTATCTGAGCTAATTTGAAACCCTTGTTTTATGCATCACCCCACCTCACCTTTCCCTTTCAGCAGCCATAGTGTGTTTCCTAAACGGGTGACTCTGTTCTGTTTTGTAATTCAGTTCAAGTGTAGCGGTTTTTACATTCCCTCTAGAAGTGATATCTTATGATAAGTGTCTTTTTCTGTGTGACTTATTTCACTTAGAATCGTCGTACCTAAATCCACTCATCGTGCTGCTACTAGCCTTATGACGTTGATTTCATGGCTGAGTGATATTCCATTGTACAGGAGGACCACAACTTCTTTATCCATTTTTCTCTTTCCTAGGATATTTCAGGTGTAATGAAGTGGGGGTTCTTGTCAACAGAGCAGCCCTAAACTTTGGGGTGCCTGTGTCTTGCTGATTTTTAGTTTTCCCAATTTATACGGCCATGAGTGGAAGTGCCCTATGCTCTCCAAGCTGTGTTTTTTAGATGTTTCAGGACACACCGTACACTTCTCCAGAGTGGCTGTTGGCAATTTACATCCCACCCATCAGCGTAGCAAGGCTCCCATTTCTCCATGGCCGGTCCTGCATTTCTGGTTTGGACACTTTTTTCCGCATGGCCCTTTTGCCCGCTGGGAAGCGAGACTTCTTTGGAGCGCTGATTGGCCTTTCCAGGTTGCTTGGTTGGCCAAAAAGGGCGTATGCGTTTTTTCCTGAATATATTCAGGAAAAAACGCATACGCCCTTTTTGGCCAAGGGCATCATTGTCCACGTTTTGCCGCTTTTCATGTGCTTTCAAGGCGATTCGAATCTACCTCCTGAAATCTGTTGCCTGCAATTCTGCCTTGCTTTCAAAGCCTCTTCGTTGCCTTCCCTTAATATATTTGTGGACGAGAGGTATCATTTAAAACTCTGCAGGTTTGTGAATTGCAGTGCCCCTGAGCTCCATTTTTCAACTCGCTTTTTTGGGAGCTGGCCGCAAAAGCGCAGGATTGCTTCAGGCCCTCTTCTGGTTCTGGGGGGCAGGCTGAGCTTGTGCTTAATTCTTCTTCCTGATGGGAAAATAGAGTGACCTGTGCCTGTCCCAACACCTAGAGCTAGTCTCTCATTGGTTCCCCCTCTTCCCGTTCATCCTCAGGACAAATTGCAACCTGTACGGAACAGGAGGTTAAAGGTGCTGATTCTCCAAGGAGGGAGATGGCTAGTAAATCGGCTGGAATGGCGAACCCGAGCAAAGGAGATGAGAAATGAGGTGCGTTTTAGAAACCTTTCCCGATCACACGGTGTACCATCTTCTGGGTTTCTCATGCCTGTTTTCGACGTAGGAAGATGCCCTTGAACCTGGAGATTTGGGACCCATGGGATGGGTACCATGCAGTATTACT
Source organism: Balaenoptera acutorostrata (assembly GCF_949987535.1). Taxonomy (NCBI): domain Eukaryota; kingdom Metazoa; phylum Chordata; class Mammalia; order Artiodactyla; family Balaenopteridae; genus Balaenoptera; species Balaenoptera acutorostrata. Next base: position 377,550 of record NW_026646696.1, read on the forward strand.
TGAAAGGGTCTGCGTTGGCTCACCCAACCTCACCGAACCTCTCAGCCCCAAGAGTGTCCACCCTTATGTCTCAATCAGCTGTGGGTCTAGATTTGGTCAATCCAGGTTGCATCACAGCCCCTGAACGAATTTTGTAAGAATTTCTCTCTCTTTCACTGTCTTTGTTTCACGGGTTTTGAAAAGTAATTTATTTTTATAATGGGGTTTAGCTGCTTTTCACGGCTGTGTTTATGCCGCTTTACACCCCCTTGACTCACTTACAGAGAGATATCAATACATAGGTTTGAAGATTCTTACTAGTCAGATATATTCTTGTGCGGTGAATAGGGGGTGTTGAGTCCAGTTCACTGAGCAAGGAATAGGTCTTGTCTCTTACATATTGGGTTTATGGAACGGTATCGGAGCTAATTTGAAACCCTTGTTTTATGCATCACCCCACCTCACCTTTCCCGTTCAGCAGCCATAGTGTGTTTCCTAAACGTGTGACTCTGTTCTGTTTTGTAATTCAGTTCAAGTGTAGCGGTTTTTACATTCCCTCTAGAAGTGATATCTTATGATAAGTGTCTTTTTCTGTGTGACTTATTTCACTTAGAATCGTCGTACCTAAATCCACTCATCGTGCTGCTACTAGCCTTATGACGTTGATTTCATGGCTGAGTGATATTCCATTGTACAGGAGGACCACAACTTCTTTATCCATTTTTCTCTTTCCTAGGATATTTCAGGTGTAATGAAGTGGGGGTTCTTGTCAATAGAGCAGCCCTAAACTTTGGGGTGCCTGTGTCTTGCTGATTTTTAGTTTTCCCAATTTATACGGCCATGAGTGGAAGTGCCCTATGCTCTCCAAGCTGTGTTTTTTAGATGTTTCAGGACACACCGTACACTTCTCCAGAGTGGCTGTTGGCAATTTACATCCCACCCATCAGCGTAGCAAGGCTCCCATTTCTCCATGGCCGGTCCTGCATTTCTGGTTTGGACACTTTTTTCCGCATGGCCCTTTTGCCCGCTGGGAAGCGAGACTTCTTTGGAGCGCTGATTGGCCTTTCCAGGTTGCTTGGTTGGCCAAAAAGGGCGTATGCGTTTTTTCCTGAATATATTCAGGAAAAAAGGCATACGCCCTTTTTGGCCAAGGGCATCATTGTCCACGTTTTGCCGCTTTTCATGTGCTTTCAAGGCGATTCGAATCTACCTCCTGAAATCTGTTTCCTGCAATTCTGCCTTGCTTTCAAAGCCTCTTCGTTGCCTTCCCTTAATATATTTGTGGACGAGAGGTATCATTTAAAACTCTGCAGGTTTGTGAATTGCAGTGCCCCTGAGCTCCATTTTTCAACTCGCTTTTTTGGGAGCTGGCCGCAAAAGCGCAGGATTGCTTCAGGCCCTCTTCTGGTTCTGGGGGGCAGGCTGAGCTTGTGCTTAATTCTTCTTCCTGATGGGAAAATAGAGTGACCTGTGCCTGTCCCAACACCTAGAGCTAGTCTCTCATTGGTTCCCCCTCTTCCCGTTCATCCTCAGGACAAATTGCAACCTGTACGGAACAGGAGGTTAAAGGTGCTGATTCTCCAAGGAGGGAGATGGCTAGTAAATCGGCTGGAATGGCGAACCCGAGCAAAGGAGATGAGAAATGAGGTGCGTTTTAGAAACCTTTCCCGATCACACGGTGTACCATCTTCTTGGTTTCTCATGCCTTTTTTCGACGTAGGAAGATGCCCTTGAACCTGGAGATTTGGGACCCATGGGATGGGTACCATGCAGTATTACTTGAAAGTGTCTGCGTTGGCTCACCCAACCTCACCGAACCTCTCAGCCCCAAGAGTGTCCACCCTTATGTCTCAATCAGCTGTGGGTCTAGATTTGGTCAATCCAGGTTGCATCACAGCCCCTGAACGAATTTTGTAAGAATTTCTCTCTCTTTCACTGTCTTTGTTTCACGGGTTTTGAAAAGTAATTTATTTTTATAATGGGGTTTAGCTGCTTTTCACGGCTGTGTTTATGCCGCTTTACACCCCCTTGACTCACTTACAGAGAGATATCAATACATAGGTTTGAAGATTCTTACTAGTCAGATATATTCTTGTGCGGTGAATAGGGGGTGTTGAGTCCAGTTCACTGAGCAAGGAATAGGTCTTGTCTCTTACATATTGGGTTTATGGAACGCTATCTGAGCTAATTTGAAACCCTTGTTTTATGCATCACCCCACCTCACCTTTCCCGTTCAGCAGCCATAGTGTGTTTCCTAAACGGGTGACTCTGTTCTGTTTTGTAATTCAGTTCAAGTGTAGCGGTTTTTACATTCCCTCTAGAAGTGATATCTTATGATAAGTGTCTTTTTCTGTGTGACTTATTTCACTTAGAATCGTCGTACCTAAATCCACTCATCGTGCTGCTACTAGCCTTATGACGTTGATTTCATGGCTGAGTGATATTCCATTGTACAGGAGGACCACAACTTCTTTATCCATTTTTCTCTTTCCTAGGATATTTCAGGTGTAATGAAGTGGGGGTTCTTGTCAACAGAGCAGCCCTAAACTTTGGGGTGCCTGTGTCTTGCTGATTTTTAGTTTTCCCAATTTATACGGCCATGAGTGGAAGTGCCCTATGCTCTCCAAGCTGTGTTTTTTAGATGTTTCAGGACACACCGTACACTTCTCCAGAGTGGCTGTTGGCAATTTACATCCCACCCATCAGCGTAGCAAGGCTCCCATTTCTCCATGGCCGGTCCTGCATTTCTGGTTTGGACACTTTTTTCCGCATGGCCCTTTTGCCCGCTGGGAAGCGAGACTTCTTTGGAGCGCTGATTGGCCTTTCCAGGTTGCTTGGTTGGCCAAAAAGGGCGTATGCGTTTTTTCCTGAATATATTCAGGAAAAAACGCATACGCCCTTTTTGGCCAAGGGCATCATTGTCCACGTTTTGCCGCTTTTCATGTGCTTTCAAGGCGATTCGAATCTACCTCCTGAAATCTGTTGCCTGCAATTCTGCCTTGCTTTCAAAGCCTCTTCGTTGCCTTCCCTTAATATATTTGTGGACGAGAGGTATCATTTAAAACTCTGCAGGTTTGTGAATTGCAGTGCCCCTGAGCTCCATTTTTCAACTCGCTTTTTTGGGAGCTGGCCGCAAAAGCGCAGGATTGCTTCAGGCCCTCTTCTGGTTCTGGGGGGCAGGCTGAGCTTGTGCTTAATTCTTCTTCCTGATGGGAAAATAGAGTGACCTGTGCCTGTCCCAACACCTAGAGCTAGTCTCTCATTGGTTCCCCCTCTTCCCGTTCAACCTCAGGACAAGTTGCAACCTGTACGGAACAGGAGGTTAAAGGTGCTGATTCTCCAAGGAGGGAGATGGCTAGTAAATCGGCTGGAATGGCGAACCCGAGCAAAGGAGATGAGAAATGAGGTGCGTTTTAGAAACCTTTCCCGATCACACGGTGTACCATCTTCTGGGTTTCTCATGCCTGTTTTCGACGTAGGAAGATGCCCTTGAACCTGGAGATTTGGGACCCATGGGATGGGTACCATGCAGTATTACTTGAAAGGGTCTGCGTTGGCTCACCCAACCTCACCGAACCTCTCAGCCCCAAGAGTGTCCACCCTTATGTCTCAATCAGCTGTGGGTCTAGATTTGGTCAATCCAGGTTGCATCACAGCCCCTGAACGAATTTTGTAAGAATTTCTCTCTCTTTCACTGTCTTTGTTTCACGGGTTTTGAAAAGTAATTTATTTTTATAATGGGGTTTAGCTGCTTTTCACGGCTGTGTTTATGATCCTTTACACCCCCTTGACTCACTTACAGAGAGATATCAATACATAGGTTTGAAGATTCTTACTAGTCAGATATATTCTTGTGCGGTTTATAGGGGGTGTTGAGTCCAGTTCACTGAGCAAGGAATAGGTCTTGTCTCTTACATATTGGGTTTATGGAACGGTATCTGAGCTAATTTGAAACCCTTGTTTTATGCATCACCCCACCTCACCTTTCCCGTTCAGCAGCCATAGTGTGTTTCCTAAACGTGTGACTCTGTTCTGCTTTGTAATTCAGTTCAAGTGTAGCGGTTTTTACATTCCCTCTAGAAGTGATATCTTATGATAAGTGTCTTTTTCTGTGTGACTTATTTCACTTAGAATCGTCGTACCTAAATCCACTCATCGTGCTGCTACTAGCCTTATGACGTTGATTTCATGGCTGAGTGATATTCCATTGTACATGAGGACCCCAACTTCTTTATCCATTTTTCTCTTTCCTAGGATATTTCAGGTGTAATGAAGTGGGGGTTCTTGTCAACAGAGCAGCCCTAAACTTTGGGGTGCCTGTGTCTTGCTGATTTTTAGTTTTCCCAATTTATACGGCCATGAGTGGAAGTGCCCTATGCTCTCCAAGCTGTGTTTTTTAGATGTTTCAGGACACACCGTACACTTCTCCAGAGTGGCTGTTGGCAATTTACATCCCACCCATCAGCGTAGCAAGGCTCCCATTTCTCCATGGCCGGTCCTGCATTTCTGGTTTGGACACTTTTTTCCGCATGGCCCTTTTGCCCGCTGGGAAGCGAGACTTCTTTGGAGCGCTGATTGGCCTTTCCAGGTTGCTTGGTTGGCCAAAAAGGGCGTATGCGTTTTTTCCTGAATATATTCAGGAAAAAACGCATACGCCCTTTTTGGCCAAGGGCATCATTGTCCACGTTTTGCCGCTTTTCATGTGCTTTCAAGGCGATTCGAATCTACCTCCTGAAATCTGTTTCCTGCAATTCTGTCTTGCTTTCAAAGCCTCTTCGTTGCCTTCCCTTAATATATTTGTGGACGAGAGGTATCATTTAAAACTCTGCAGGTTTGTGAATTGCAGTGCCCCTGAGCTCCATTTTTCAACTCGCTTTTTTGGGAGCTGGCCGCAAAAGCGCAGGATTGCTTCAGGCCCTCTTCTGGTTCTGGGGGGCAGGCTGAGCTTGTGCTTAATTCTTCTTCCTGATGGGAAAATAGAGTGACCTGTGCCTGTCCCAACACCTAGAGCTAGTCTCTCATTGGTTCCCCCTCTTCCCGTTCATCCTCAGGACAAATTGCAACCTGTACGGAACAGGAGGTTAAAGGTGCTGATTCTCCAAGGAAGGAGATGGCTAGTAAATCGGCTGGAATGGCGAACCCGAGCAAAGGAGATGAGAAATGAGGTGCGTTTTAGAAACCTTTCCCGATCACACGGTGTACCATCTTCTTGGTTTCTCATGCCTTTTTTCGATGTAGGAAGATGCCCTTGAACCTGGAGATTTGGGACCCATGGGATGGGTACCATGCAGTATTACTTGAAAGGGTCTGCGTTGGCTCACCCAACCTCACCGAACCTCTCAGCCCCAAGAGTGTCCACCCTTATGTCTCAATCAGCTGTGGGTCTAGATATGGTCAATCCAGGTTGCATCACAGCCCCTGAACGAATTTTGTAAGAATTTCTCTCTCTTTCACTGTCTTTGTTTCACGGGTTTTGAAAAGTAATTTATTTTTATAATGGGGTTTAGCTGCTTTTCACGGCTGTGTTTATGCCGCTTTACACCCCCTTGACTCACTTACAGAGAGATATCAATACATAGGTTTGAAGATTCTTACTAGTCAGATATATTCTTGTGCGGTGAATAGGGGGTGTTGAGTCCAGTTCACTGAGCAAGGAATAGGTCTTGTCTCTTACATATTGGGTTTATGGAACGGTATCTGAGCTAATTTGAAACCCTTGTTTTATGCATCACCCCACCTCACCTTTCCCGTTCAGCAGCCATAGTGTGTTTCCTAAACGTGTGACTCTGTTCTGTTTTGTAATTCAGTTCAAGTGTAGCGGTTTTTACATTCCCTCTAGAAGTGATATCTTATGATAAGTGTCTTTTTCTGTGTGACTTATTTCACTTAGAATCGTCGTACCTAAATCCACTCATCGTGCTGCTACTAGCCTTATGACGTTGATTTCATGGCTGAGTGATATTCCATTGTACAGGAGGACCACAACTGCTTTACCCATTTTTCTCTTTCCTAGGATATTTAAGGTGTAATGAAGTGGGGGTTTTTGTCAACAGAGCAGCCCTAAACTTTGGGGTGCCTGTGTCTTGCTGATTTTTAGTTTTCCCAATTTATACGCCCATGAGTGGAAGTGCCCTATGCTCTCCAAGCTGTGTTTTTTAGATGTTTCAGAACACACCGTACACTTCTCCAGAGTGGCTGTTGGCAATTTACATCCCACCCATCAGCGTAGCAAGGCTCCCATTTCTCCATGGCCGGTCCTGCATTTCTGGTTTGGACACTTTTTTCCGCATGGCCCTTTTGCCCGCTGGGAAGCGAGACTTCTTTGGAGCGCTGATTGGCCTTTCCAGGTTGCTTGGTTGGCCAAAAAGGGCGTATGCGTTTTTTCCTGAATATATTCAGGAAAAAACGCATACGCCCTTTTTGGCCAAGGGCATCATTGTCCACGTTTTGCCGCTTTTCATGTGCTTTCAAGGCGATTCGAATCTACCTCCTGAAATCTGTTTCCTGCAATTCTGCCTTGCTTTCAAAGCCTCTTCGTTGCCTTCCCTTAATATATTTGTGGACGAGAGGTATCATTTAAAACTCTGCAGGTTTGTGAATTGCAGTGCCCCTGAGCTCCATTTTTCAACTCGCTTTTTTGGGAGCTGGCCGCAAAAGCGCAGGATTGCTTCAGGCCCTCTTCTGGTTCTGGGGGGCAGGCTGAGCTTGTGCTTAATTCTTCTTCCTGATGGGAAAATAGAGTGACCTGTGCCTGTCCCAACCCCTAGAGCTAGTCGCTCATTGGTTCCCCCTCTTCCCGTTCATCCTCAGGACAAATTGCAACCTGTACGGAACAGGAGGTTAAAGGTGCTGATTCTCCAAGGAGGGAGATGGCTAGTAAATCGGCTGGAATGGCGAACCCGAGCAAAGGAGATGAGAAATGAGGTGCGTTTTAGAAACCTTTCCCGATCACACGGTGTACCATCTTCTGGGTTTCTCATGCCTGTTTTCGACGTAGGAAGATGCCCTTGAACCTGGAGATTTGGGACCCATGGGATGGGTACCATGCAGTATTACTTGAAAGGGTCTGCGTTGGCTCACCCAACCTCACCGAACCTCTCAGCCCCAAGAGTGTCCACCCTTATGTCTCAATCAGCTGTGGGTCTAGATATGGTCAATCCAGGTTGCAGCACAGCCCCTGAACGAATTTTGTAAGAATTTCTCTCTCTTTCACTGCCTTTGTTTCACGGGTTTTGAAAAGTAATTTATTTTTATAATGGGGTTTAGCTGCTTTTCACGGCTGTGTTTATGCCGCTTTACACCCCCTTGACTCACTTACAGAGAGATATCAATACATAGGTTTGAAGATTCTTACTAGTCAGATATATTCTTGTGCGGTGAATAGGGGGTGTTGAGTCCAGTTCACTGAAAAAGGAATAGGTCTTGTCTCTTACATATTGGGTTTATGGAACGGTATCGGAGCTAATTTGAAACCCTTGTTTTATGCATCACCCCACCTCACCTTTCCCGTTCAGCAGCCATAGTGTGTTTTCTGAACGTGTGACTCTGTTCTGTTTTGTAATTCAGTTCAAGTGTAGCGGTTTTTACATTCCCTCTCTAAGTGATATCTTATGATAAGTGTCTTTTTCTGTGTGACTTATTTCACTTAGAATCGTCGTACCTAAATCCACTCATCGTGCTGCTACTAGCCTTATGACGTGGATTTCCTGGCTGAGTGATATTCCATTGTACATGAGGACCACCACTTCTTTATCCATTTTTCTCTTTCCTAGGATATTTAAGGTGTAATGAAGTGGGGGTTTTTGTCAACAGAGCAGCCCTAAACTTTGGGGTGCCTGTGTCTTGCTGATTTTTAGTTTTCCCAATTTATACGCCCATGAGTGGAAGTGCCCTATGCTCTCCAAGCTGTGTTTTTTAGATGTTTCAGAACACACCGTACACTTCTCCAGAGAGGCTGTTGGCAATTTACATCCCACCCATCAGCGTAGCAAGGCTCCCATTTCTCCATGGCCGGTCCTGCATTTCTGGTTTGGACACTTTTTTCCGCATGGCCCTTTTGCCCGCTGGGAAGCGAGACTTCTTTGGAGCGCTGATTGGCCTTTCCAGGTTGCTTGGTTGGCCAAAAAGGGCGTATGCGTTTTTTCCTGAATATATTCAGGAAAAAACGCATACGCCCTTTTTGGCCAAGGGCATCATTGTCCACGTTTTGCCGCTTTTCATGTGCTTTCAAGGCGATTCGAATCTACCTCCTGAAATCTGTTTCCTGCAATTCTGCCTTGCTTTCAAAGCCTCTTCGTTGCCTTCCCTTAATATATTTGTGGACGAGAGGTATCATTTAAAACTCTGCAGGTTTGTGAATTGCAGTGCCCCTGAGCTCCATTTTTCAACTCGCTTTTTTGGGAGCTGGCCGCAAAAGCGCAGGATTGCTTCAGGCCCTCTTCTGGTTCTGGGGGGCAGGCTGAGCTTGTGCTTAATTCTTCTTCCTGATGGGAAAATAGAGTGACCTGTGCCTGTCCCAACCCCTAGAGCTAGTCTCTCATTGGTTCCCCCTCTTCCCGTTCATCCTCAGGACAAATTGCAACCTGTACGGAACAGGAGGTTAAAGGTGCTGATTCTCCAAGGAGGGAGATGGCTAGTAAATCGGCTGGAATGGCGAACCCGAGCAAAGGAGATGAGAAATGAGGTGCGTTTTAGAAACCTTTCCCGATCACACGGTGTACCATCTTCTGGGTTTCTCATGCCTGTTTTCGACGTAGGAAGATGCCCTTGAACCTGGAGATTTGGGACCCATGGGATGGGTACCATGCAGTATTACTTGAAAGGGTCTGCGTTGGCTCACCCAACCTCACCGAACCTCTCAGCCCCAAGAGTGTCCACCCTTACGTCTCAATCAGCTGTGGGTCTAGATATGGTCAATCCAGGTTGCATCACAGCCCCTGAACGAATTTTGTAAGAATTTCTCTCTCTTTCACTGCCTTTGTTTCACGGGTTTTGAAAAGTAATTTATTTTTATAATGGGGTTTAGCTGCTTTTCACGGCTGTGTTTATGCCGCTTTACACCCCCTTGACTCACTTACAGAGAGATATCAATACATAGGTTTGAAGATTCTTACTAGTCAGATATATTCTTGTGCGGTGAATAGGGCGTGTTGAGTCCAGTTCACTGAGCAAGGAATAGGTCTTGTCTCTTACATATTGGGTTTATGGAACGGTATCGGAGCTAATTTGAAACCCTTGTTTTATGCATCACCCCACCTCACCTTTCCCGTTCAGCAGCCATAGTGTGTTTCCTAAACGTGTGACTCTGTTCTGTTTTGTAATTCAGTTCAAGTGTAGCGGTTTTTACATTCCCTCTCTAAGTGATATCTTATGATAAGTGTCTTTTTCTGTGTGACTTATTTCACTTAGAATCGTCGTACCTAAATCCACTCATCGTGCTGCTACTAGCCTTATGACGTGGATTTCATGGCTGAGTGATATTCCATTGTACATGAGGACCACAACTTCTTTATCCATTTTTCGCTTTCCTAGGATACTTAAGGTGTAATGAAGTGGGGGTTCTTGTCAACAGAGCAGCCGTAAACTTTGGCGTGCCTGTGTCTTGCTGATTTTTAGTTTTCCCAATTTATACGCCCATGAGTGGAAGTGCCCTATGCTCTCCAAGCTGTGTTTTTTAGATGTTTCAGAACACACCGTACACTTCTCCAGAGTGGCTGTTGGCAATTTACATCCCACCCATCAGCGTAGCAAGGCTCCCATTTCTCCATGGCCGGTCCTGCATTTCTGGTTTGGACACTTTTTTCCGCATGGCCCTTTTGCCCGCTGGGAAGCGAGACTTCTTTGGAGCGCTGATTGGCCTTTCCAGGTTGCTTGGTTGGCCAAAAAGGGCGTATGCGTTTTTTCCTGAATATATTCAGGAAAAAACGCATACGCCCTTTTTGGCCAAGGGCATCATTGTCCACGTTTTGCCGCTTTTCATGTGCTTTCAAGGCGATTCGAATCTACCTCCTGAAATCTGTTTCCTGCAATTCTGCCTTGCTTTCAAAGCCTCTTCGTTGCCTTCCCTTAATATATTTGTGGACGAGAGGTATCATTTAAAACTCTGCAGGTTTGTGAATTGCAGTGCCCCTGAGCTCCATTTTTCAACTCGCTTTTTTGGGAGCTGGCCGCAAAAGCGCAGGATTGCTTCAGGCCCTCTTCTGGTTCTGGGGGGCAGGCTGAGCTTGTGCTTAATTCTTCTTCCTGATGGGAAAATAGAGTGACCTGTGCCTGTCCCAACCCCTAGAGCTAGTCTCTCATTGGTTCCCCCTCTTCCCGTTCATCCTCAGGACAAATTGCAACCTGTACGGAACAGGAGGTTAAAGGTGCTGATTCTCCAAGGAGGGAGATGGCTAGTAAATCGGCTGGAATGGCGAACCCGAGCAAAGGAGATGAGAAATGAGGTGCGTTTTAGAAACCTTTCCCGATCACACGGTGTACCATCTTCTGGGTTTCTCATGCCTGTTTTCGACGTAGGAAGATGCCCTTGAACCTGGAGATTTGGGACCCATGGGATGGGTACCATGCAGTATTACTTGAAAGGGTCTGCGTTGGCTCACCCAACCTCACCGAACCTCTCAGCCCCAAGAGTGTCCACCCTTATGTCTCAATCAGCTGTGGGTCTAGATATGGTCAATCCAGGTTGCAGCACAGCCCCTGAACGAATTTTGTAAGAATTTCTCTCTCTTTCACTGCCTTTGTTTCACGGGTTTTGAAAAGTAATTTATTTTTATAATGGGGTTTAGCTGCTTTTCACGGCTGTGTTTATGCCGCTTTACACCCCCTTGACTCACTTACAGAGAGATATCAATACATAGGTTTGAAGATTCTTACTAGTCAGATATATTCTTGTGCGGTGAATAGGGGGTGTTGAGTCCAGTTCACTGAAAAAGGAATAGGTCTTGTCTCTTACATATTGGGTTTATGGAACGGTATCGGAGCTAATTTGAAACCCTTGTTTTATGCATCACCCCACCTCACCTTTCCCGTTCAGCAGCCATAGTGTGTTTTCTGAACGTGTGACTCTGTTCTGTTTTGTAATTCAGTTCAAGTGTAGCGGTTTTTACATTCCCTCTCTAAGTGATATCTTATGATAAGTGTCTTTTTCTGTGTGACTTATTTCACTTAGAATCGTCGTACCTAAATCCACTCATCGTGCTGCTACTAGCCTTATGACGTGGATTTCCTGGCTGAGTGATATTCCATTGTACATGAGGACCACCACTTCTTTATCCATTTTTCTCTTTCCTAGGATATTTAAGGTGTAATGAAGTGGGGGTTCTTGTCAACAGAGCAGCCCTAAACTTTGGGGTGCCTGTGTCTTGCTGATTTTTAGTTTTCCCAATTTATACGCCCATGAGTGGAAGTGCCCTATGCTCTCCAAGCTGTGTTTTTTAGATGTTTCAGAACACACCGTACACTTCTCCAGAGTGGCTGTTGGCAATTTACATCCCACCCATCAGCGTAGCAAGGCTCCCATTTCTCCATGGCCGGTCCTGCATTTCTGGTTTGGACACTTTTTTCCGCATGGCCCTTTTGCCCGCTGGGAAGCGAGACTTCTTTGGAGCGCTGATTGGCCTTTCCAGGTTGCTTGGTTGGCCAAAAAGGGCGTATGCGTTTTTTCCTGAATATATTCAGGAAAAAACGCATACGCCCTTTTTGGCCAAGGGCATCATTGTCCACGTTTTGCCGCTTTTCATGTGCTTTCAAGGCGATTCGAATCTACCTCCTGAAATCTGTTTCCTGCAATTCTGCCTTGCTTTCAAAGCCTCTTCGTTGCCTTCCCTTAATATATTTGTGGACGAGAGGTATCATTTAAAACTCTGCAGGTTTGTGAATTGCAGTGCCCCTGAGCTCCATTTTTCAACTCGCTTTTTTGGGAGCTGGCCGCAAAAGCGCAGGATTGCTTCAGGCCCTCTTCTGGTTCTGGGGGGCAGGCTGAGCTTGTGCTTAATTCTTCTTCCTGATGGGAAAATAGAGTGACCTGTGCCTGTCCCAACCCCTAGAGCTAGTCTCTCATTGGTTCCCCCTCTTCCCGTTCATCCTCAGGACAAATTGCAACCTGTACGGAACAGGAGGTTAAAGGTGCTGATTCTCCAAGGAGGGAGATGGCTAGTAAATCGGCTGGAATGGCGAACCCGAGCAAAGGAGATGAGAAATGAGGTGCGTTTTAGAAACCTTTCCCGATCACACGGTGTACCATCTTCTGGGTTTCTCATGCCTGTTTTCGACGTAGGAAGATGCCCTTGAACCTGGAGATTTGGGACCCATGGGATGGGTACCATGCAGTATTACTTGAAAGGGTCTGCGTTGGCTCACCCAACCTCACCGAACCTCTCAGCCCCAAGAGTGTCCACCCTTACGTCTCAATCAGCTGTGGGTCTAGATATGGTCAATCCAGGTTGCATCACAGCCCCTGAACGAATTTTGTAAGAATTTCTCTCTCTTTCACTGCCTTTGTTTCACGGGTTTTGAAAAGTAATTTATTTTTATAATGGGGTTTAGCTGCTTTTCACGGCTGTGTTTATGCCGCTTTACACCCCCTTGACTCACTTACAGAGAGATATCAATACATAGGTTTGAAGATTCTTACTAGTCAGATATATTCTTGTGCGGTGAATAGGGGGTGTTGAGTCCAGTTCACTGAAAAAGGAATAGGTCTTGTCTCTTACATATTGGGTTTATGGAACGGTATCGGAGCTAATTTGAAACCCTTGTTTTATGCATCACCCCACCTCACCTTTCCCGTTCAGCAGCCATAGTGTGTTTCCTAAACGTGTGACTCTGTTCTGTTTTGTAATTCAGTTCAAGTGTAGCGGTTTTTACATTCCCTCTAGAAGTGATATCTTATGATAAGTGTCTTTTTCTGTGTGACTTATTTCACTTAGAATCGTCGTACCTAAATCCACTCATCGTGCTGCTACTAGCCTTATGACGTTGATTTCATGGCTGAGTGATATTCCATTGTACAGGAGGACCACAACTGCTTTACCCATTTTTCTCTTTCCTAGGATATTTAAGGTGTAATGAAGTGGGGGTTTTTGTCAACAGAGCAGCCCTAAACTTTGGGGTGCCTGTGTCTTGCTGATTTTTAGTTTTCCCAATTTATACGCCCATGAGTGGAAGTGCCCTATGCTCTCCAAGCTGTGTTTTTTAGATGTTTCAGAACACACCGTACACTTCTCCAGAGTGGCTGTTGGCAATTTACATCCCACCCATCAGCGTAGCAAGGCTCCCATTTCTCCATGGCCGGTCCTGCATTTCTGGTTTGGACACTTTTTTCCGCATGGCCCTTTTGCCCGCTGGGAAGCGAGACTTCTTTGGAGCGCTGATTGGCCTTTCCAGGTTGCTTGGTTGGCCAAAAAGGGCGTATGCGTTTTTTCCTGAATATATTCAGGAAAAAACGCATACGCCCCTTTTGGCCAAGGGCATCATTGTCCACGTTTTGCCGCTTTTCATGTGCTTTCAAGGCGATTCGAATCTACCTCCTGAAATCTGTTTCCTGCAATTCTGCCTTGCTTTCAAAGCCTCTTCGTTGCCTTCCCTTAATATATTTGTGGACGAGAGGTATCATTTAAAACTCTGCAGGTTTGTGAATTGCAGTGCCCCTGAGCTCCATTTTTCAACTCGCTTTTTTGGGAGCTGGCCGCAAAAGCGCAGGATTGCTTCAGGCCCTCTTCTGGTTCTGGGGGGCAGGCTGAGCTTGTGCTTAATTCTTCTTCCTGATGGGAAAATAGAGTGACCTGTGCCTGTCCCAACACCTAGAGCTAGTCTCTCATTGGTTCCCCCTCTTCCCGTTCATCCTCAGGACAAATTGCAACCTGTACGGAACAGGAGGTTAAAGGTGCTGATTCTCCAAGGAGGGAGATGGCTAGTAAATCGGCTGGAATGGCGAACCCGAGCAAAGGAGATGAGAAATGAGGTGCGTTTTAGAAACCTTTCCCGATCACACGGTGTACCATCTTCTGGGTTTCTCATGCCTGTTTTCGACGTAGGAAGATGCCCTTGAACCTGGAGATTTGGGACCCATGGGATGGGTACCATGCAGTATTACTTGAAAGGGTCTGCGTTGGCTCACCCAACCTCACCGAACCTCTCAGCCCCAAGAGTGTCCACCCTTATGTCTCAATCAGCTGTGGGTCTAGATATGGTCAATCCAGGTTGCAGCACAGCCCCTGAACGAATTTTGTAAGAATTTCTCTCTCTTTCACTGCCTTTGTTTCACGGGTTTTGAAAAGTAATTTATTTTTATAATGGGGTTTAGCTGCTTTTCACGGCTGTGTTTATGCCGCTTTACACCCCCTTGACTCACTTACAGAGAGATATCAATACATAGGTTTGAAGATTCTTACTAGTCAGATATATTCTTGTGCGGTGAATAGGGGGTGTTGAGTCCAGTTCACTGAAAAAGGAATAGGTCTTGTCTCTTACATATTGGGTTTATGGAACGGTATCGGAGCTATTTTGAAACCCTTGTTTTATGCATCACCCCACCTCACCTTTCCCGTTCAGCAGCCATAGTGTGTTTTCTGAACGTGTGACTCTGTTCTGTTTTGTAATTCAGTTCAAGTGTAGCGGTTTTTACATTCCCTCTCTAAGTGATATCTTATGATAAGTGTCTTTTTCTGTGTGACTTATTTCACTTAGAATCGTCGTACCTAAATCCACTCATCGTGCTGCTACTAGCCTTATGACGTGGATTTCCTGGCTGAGTGATATTCCATTGTACATGAGGACCACCACTTCTTTATCCATTTTTCTCTTTCCTAGGATATTTAAGGTGTAATGAAGTGGGGGTTTTTGTCAACAGAGCAGCCCTAAACTTTGGGGTGCCTGTGTCTTGCTGATTTTTAGTTTTCCCAATTTATACGCCCATGAGTGGAAGTGCCCTATGCTCTCCAAGCTGTGTTTTTTAGATGTTTCAGAACACACCGTACACTTCTCCAGAGAGGCTGTTGGCAATTTACATCCCACCCATCAGCGTAGCAAGGCTCCCATTTCTCCATGGCCGGTCCTGCATTTCTGGTTTGGACACTTTTTTCCGCATGGCCCTTTTGCCCGCTGGGAAGCGAGACTTCTTTGGAGCGCTGATTGGCCTTTCCAGGTTGCTTGGTTGGCCAAAAAGGGCGTATGCGTTTTTTCCTGAATATATTCAGGAAAAAACGCATACGCCCTTTTTGGCCAAGGGCATCATTGTCCACGTTTTGCCGCTTTTCATGTGCTTTCAAGGCGATTCGAATCTACCTCCTGAAATCTGTTTCCTGCAATTCTGCCTTGCTTTCAAAGCCTCTTCGTTGCCTTCCCTTAATATATTTGTGGACGAGAGGTATCATTTAAAACTCTGCAGGTTTGTGAATTGCAGTGCCCCTGAGCTCCATTTTTCAACTCGCTTTTTTGGGAGCTGGCCGCAAAAGCGCAGGATTGCTTCAGGCCCTCTTCTGGTTCTGGGGGGCAGGCTGAGCTTGTGCTTAATTCTTCTTCCTGATGGGAAAATAGAGTGACCTGTGCCTGTCCCAACCCCTAGAGCTAGTCTCTCATTGGTTCCCCCTCTTCCCGTTCATCCTCAGGACAAATTGCAACCTGTACGGAACAGGAGGTTAAAGGTGCTGATTCTCCAAGGAGGGAGATGGCTAGTAAATCGGCTGGAATGGCGAACCCGAGCAAAGGAGATGAGAAATGAGGTGCGTTTTAGAAACCTTTCCCGATCACACGGTGTACCATCTTCTGGGTTTCTCATGCCTGTTTTCGACGTAGGAAGATGCCCTTGAACCTGGAGATTTGGGACCCATGGGATGGGTACCATGCAGTATTACTTGAAAGGGTCTGCGTTGGCTCACCCAACCTCACCGAACCTCTCAGCCCCAAGAGTGTCCACCCTTACGTCTCAATCAGCTGTGGGTCTAGATATGGTCAATCCAGGTTGCATCACAGCCCCTGAACGAATTTTGTAAGAATTTCTCTCTCTTTCACTGCCTTTGTTTCACGGGTTTTGAAAAGTAATTTATTTTTATAATGGGGTTTAGCTGCTTTTCACGGCTGTGTTTATGCCGCTTTACACCCCCTTGACTCACTTACAGAGAGATATCAATACATAGGTTTGAAGATTCTTACTAGTCAGATATATTCTTGTGCGGTGAATAGGGGGTGTTGAGTCCAGTTCACTGAAAAAGGAATAGGTCTTGTCTCTTACATATTGGGTTTATGGAACGGTATCGGAGCTAATTTGAAACCCTTGTTTTATGCATCACCCCACCTCACCTTTCCCGTTCAGCAGCCATAGTGTGTTTTCTGAACGTGTGACTCTGTTCTGTTTTGTAATTCAGTTCAAGTGTAGCGGTTTTTACATTCCCTCTCTAAGTGATATCTTATGATAAGTGTCTTTTTCTGTGTGACTTATTTCACTTAGAATCGTCGTACCTAAATCCACTCATCGTGCTGCTACTAGCCTTATGACGTGGATTTCCTGGCTGAGTGATATTCCATTGTACATGAGGACCACCACTTCTTTATCCATTTTTCTCTTTCCTAGGATATTTAAGGTGTAATGAAGTGGGGGTTCTTGTCAACAGAGCAGCCCTAAACTTTGGGGTGCCTGTGTCTTGCTGATTTTTAGTTTTCCCAATTTATACGCCCATGAGTGGAAGTGCCCTATGCTCTCCAAGCTGTGTTTTTTAGATGTTTCAGAACACACCGTACACTTCTCCAGAGTGGCTGTTGGCAATTTACATCCCACCCATCAGCGTAGCAAGGCTCCCATTTCTCCATGGCCGGTCCTGCATTTCTGGTTTGGACACTTTTTTCCGCATGGCCCTTTTGCCCGCTGGGAAGCGAGACTTCTTTGGAGCGCTGATTGGCCTTTCCAGGTTGCTTGGTTGGCCAAAAAGGGCGTATGCGTTTTTTCCTGAATATATTCAGGAAAAAACGCATACGCCCTTTTTGGCCAAGGGCATCATTGTCCACGTTTTGCCGCTTTTCATGTGCTTTCAAGGCGATTCGAATCTACCTCCTGAAATCTGTTTCCTGCAATTCTGCCTTGCTTTCAAAGCCTCTTCGTTGCCTTCCCTTAATATATTTGTGGACGAGAGGTATCATTTAAAACTCTGCAGGTTTGTGAATTGCAGTGCCCCTGAGCTCCATTTTTCAACTCGCTTTTTTGGGAGCTGGCCGCAAAAGCGCAGGATTGCTTCAGGCCCTCTTCTGGTTCTGGGGGGCAGGCTGAGCTTGTGCTTAATTCTTCTTCCTGATGGGAAAATAGAGTGACCTGTGCCTGTCCCAACCCCTAGAGCTAGTCTCTCATTGGTTCCCCCTCTTCCCGTTCATCCTCAGGACAAATTGCAACCTGTACGGAACAGGAGGTTAAAGGTGCTGATTCTCCAAGGAGGGAGATGGCTAGTAAATCGGCTGGAATGGCGAACCCGAGCAAAGGAGATGAGAAATGAGGTGCGTTTTAGAAACCTTTCCCGATCACACGGTGTACCATCTTCTGGGTTTCTCATGCCTGTTTTCGACGTAGGAAGATGCCCTTGAACCTGGAGATTTGGGACCCATGGGATGGGTACCATGCAGTATTACTTGAAAGGGTCTGCGTTGGCTCACCCAACCTCACCGAACCTCTCAGCCCCAAGAGTGTCCACCCTTATGTCTCAATCAGCTGTGGGTCTAGATATGGTCAATCCAGGTTGCAGCACAGCCCCTGAACGAATTTTGTAAGAATTTCTCTCTCTTTCACTGCCTTTGTTTCACGGGTTTTGAAAAGTAATTTATTTTTATAATGGGGTTTAGCTGCTTTTCACGGCTGTGTTTATGCCGCTTTACACCCCCTTGACTCACTTACAGAGAGATATCAATACATAGGTTTGAAGATTCTTACTAGTCAGATATATTCTTGTGCGGTGAATAGGGGGTGTTGAGTCCAGTTCACTGAAAAAGGAATAGGTCTTGTCTCTTACATATTGGGTTTATGGAACGGTATCGGAGCTAATTTGAAACCCTTGTTTTATGCATCACCCCACCTCACCTTTCCCGTTCAGCAGCCATAGTGTGTTTTCTGAACGTGTGACTCTGTTCTGTTTTGTAATTCAGTTCAAGTGTAGCGGTTTTTACATTCCCTCTCTAAGTGATATCTTATGATAAGTGTCTTTTTCTGTGTGACTTATTTCACTTAGAATCGTCGTACCTAAATCCACTCATCGTGCTGCTACTAGCCTTATGACGTGGATTTCCTGGCTGAGTGATATTCCATTGTACATGAGGACCACCACTTCTTTATCCATTTTTCTCTTTCCTAGGATATTTAAGGTGTAATGAAGTGGGGGTTCTTGTCAACAGAGCAGCCCTAAACTTTGGGGTGCCTGTGTCTTGCTGATTTTTAGTTTTCCCAATTTATACGCCCATGAGTGGAAGTGCCCTATGCTCTCCAAGCTGTGTTTTTTAGATGTTTCAGAACACACCGTACACTTCTCCAGAGTGGCTGTTGGCAATTTACATCCCACCCATCAGCGTAGCAAGGCTCCCATTTCTCCATGGCCGGTCCTGCATTTCTGGTTTGGACACTTTTTTCCGCATGGCCCTTTTGCCCGCTGGGAAGCGAGACTTCTTTGGAGCGCTGATTGGCCTTTCCAGGTTGCTTGGTTGGCCAAAAAGGGCGTATGCGTTTTTTCCTGAATATATTCAGGAAAAAACGCATACGCCCTTTTTGGCCAAGGGCATCATTGTCCACGTTTTGCCGCTTTTCATGTGCTTTCAAGGCGATTCGAATCTACCTCCTGAAATCTGTTTCCTGCAATTCTGCCTTGCTTTCAAAGCCTCTTCGTTGCCTTCCCTTAATATATTTGTGGACGAGAGGTATCATTTAAAACTCTGCAGGTTTGTGAATTGCAGTGCCCCTGAGCTCCATTTTTCAACTCGCTTTTTTGGGAGCTGGCCGCAAAAGCGCAGGATTGCTTCAGGCCCTCTTCTGGTTCTGGGGGGCAGGCTGAGCTTGTGCTTAATTCTTCTTCCTGATGGGAAAATAGAGTGACCTGTGCCTGTCCCAACCCCTAGAGCTAGTCTCTCATTGGTTCCCCCTCTTCCCGTTCATCCTCAGGACAAATTGCAACCTGTACGGAACAGGAGGTTAAAGGTGCTGATTCTCCAAGGAGGGAGATGGCTAGTAAATCGGCTGGAATGGCGAACCCGAGCAAAGGAGATGAGAAATGAGGTGCGTTTTAGAAACCTTTCCCGATCACACGGTGTACCATCTTCTGGGTTTCTCATGCCTGTTTTCGACGTAGGAAGATGCCCTTGAACCTGGAGATTTGGGACCCATGGGATGGGTACCATGCAGTATTACTTGAAAGGGTCTGCGTTGGCTCACCCAACCTCACCGAACCTCTCAGCCCCAAGAGTGTCCACCCTTACGTCTCAATCAGCTGTGGGTCTAGATATGGTCAATCCAGGTTGCATCACAGCCCCTGAACGAATTTTGTAAGAATTTCTCTCTCTTTCACTGCCTTTGTTTCACGGGTTTTGAAAAGTAATTTATTTTTATAATGGGGTTTAGCTGCTTTTCACGGCTGTGTTTATGCCGCTTTACACCCCCTTGACTCACTTACAGAGAGATATCAATACATAGGTTTGAAGATTCTTACTAGTCAGATATATTCTTGTGCGGTGAATAGGGGGTGTTGAGTCCAGTTCACTGAAAAAGGAATAGGTCTTGTCTCTTACATATTGGGTTTATGGAACGGTATCGGAGCTAATTTGAAACCCTTGTTTTATGCATCACCCCACCTCACCTTTCCCGTTCAGCAGCCATAGTGTGTTTTCTGAACGTGTGACTCTGTTCTGTTTTGTAATTCAGTTCAAGTGTAGCGGTTTTTACATTCCCTCTCTAAGTGATATCTTATGATAAGTGTCTTTTTCTGTGTGACTTATTTCACTTAGAATCGTCGTACCTAAATCCACTCATCGTGCTGCTACTAGCCTTATGACGTGGATTTCCTGGCTGAGTGATATTCCATTGTACATGAGGACCACCACTTCTTTATCCATTTTTCTCTTTCCTAGGATATTTAAGGTGTAATGAAGTGGGGGTTCTTGTCAACAGAGCAGCCCTAAACTTTGGGGTGCCTGTGTCTTGCTGATTTTTAGTTTTCCCAATTTATACGCCCATGAGTGGAAGTGCCCTATGCTCTCCAAGCTGTGTTTTTTAGATGTTTCAGAACACACCGTACACTTCTCCAGAGTGGCTGTTGGCAATTTACATCCCACCCATCAGCGTAGCAAGGCTCCCATTTCTCCATGGCCGGTCCTGCATTTCTGGTTTGGACACTTTTTTCCGCATGGCCCTTTTGCCCGCTGGGAAGCGAGACTTCTTTGGAGCGCTGATTGGCCTTTCCAGGTTGCTTGGTTGGCCAAAAAGGGCGTATGCGTTTTTTCCTGAATATATTCAGGAAAAAACGCATACGCCCTTTTTGGCCAAGGGCATCATTGTCCACGTTTTGCCGCTTTTCATGTGCTTTCAAGGCGATTCGAATCTACCTCCTGAAATCTGTTTCCTGCAATTCTGCCTTGCTTTCAAAGCCTCTTCGTTGCCTTCCCTTAATATATTTGTGGACGAGAGGTATCATTTAAAACTCTGCAGGTTTGTGAATTGCAGTGCCCCTGAGCTCCATTTTTCAACTCGCTTTTTTGGGAGCTGGCCGCAAAAGCGCAGGATTGCTTCAGGCCCTCTTCTGGTTCTGGGGGGCAGGCTGAGCTTGTGCTTAATTCTTCTTCCTGATGGGAAAATAGAGTGACCTGTGCCTGTCCCAACACCTAGAGCTAGTCTCTCATTGGTTCCCCCTCTTCCCGTTCATCCTCAGGACAAATTGCAACCTGTACGGAAGAGGAGGTTAAAGGTGCTGATTCTCCAAGGAGGGAGATGGCTAGTAAATCGGCTGGAATGGCGAACCCGAGCAAAGGAGATGAGAAATGAGGTGCCTTTTTGAAACCTTTCCCGATCACACGGTGTACCATCTTCTGGGTTTCTCATGCCTGTTTTCGATGTAGGAAGATGCCCTTGAACCTGGAGATTTGGGACCCATGGGATGGGTACCATGCAGTACTACTTGAAAGGGTCTGCGTTGGCTCACCCAACCTCACCGAACCTCTCAGCCCCAAGAGTGTCCACCCTTATGTCTCAATCAGCTGTGGGTCTAGATATGGTCAATCCAGGTTGCATCACAGCCCCTGAACGAATTTTGTAAGAATTTCTCTCTCTTTCACTGTCTTTGTTTCACGGGTTTTGAAAAGTAATTTATTTTTATAATGGGGTTTAGCTGCTTTTCACGGCTGTGTTTATGCCGCTTTACACCCCCT
Organism: Balaenoptera acutorostrata; assembly: GCF_949987535.1. Classification (NCBI taxonomy): domain Eukaryota; kingdom Metazoa; phylum Chordata; class Mammalia; order Artiodactyla; family Balaenopteridae; genus Balaenoptera; species Balaenoptera acutorostrata. The sequence continues at coordinate 398,907 of NW_026646696.1, forward strand.
TGACTCACTTACAGAGAGATATCAATACATAGGTTTGAAGATTCTTACTAGTCAGATATATTCTTGTGCGGTGAATAGGGGGTGTTGAGTCCAGTTCACTGAAAAAGGAATAGGTCTTGTCTCTTACATATTGGGTTTATGGAACGCTATCTGAGCTAATTTGAAACCCTTGTTTTATGCATCACCCCACCTCACCTTTCCCGTTCAGCAGCCATAGTGTGTTTCCTAAACGTGTGACTCTGTTCTGTTTTGTAATTCAGTTCAAGTGTAGCGGTTTTTACATTCCCTCTCGAAGTGATATCTTATGATAAGTGTCTTTTTCTGTGTGACTTATTTCACTTAGAATCGTCGTACCTAAATCCACTCATCGTGCTGCTACTAGCCTTATGACGTTGATTTCATGGCTGAGTGATATTCCATTGTACAGGAGGACCCCAACTTCTTTATCCATTTTTCTCTTTCCTAGGATATTTCAGGTGTAATGAAGTGGGGGTTCTTGTCAACAGAGCAGCCCTAAACTTTGGGGTGCCTGTGTCTTGCTGATTTTTAGTTTTCCCAATTTATACGGCCATGAGTGGAAGTGCCCTATGCTCTCCAAGCTGTGTTTTTTAGATGTTTCAGGACACACCGTACACTTCTCCAGAGTGGCTGTTGGCAATTTGCATCCCACCCATCAGCGTAGCAAGGCTCCCATTTCTCCATGGCCGGTCCTGCATTTCTGGTTTGGACACTTTTTTCCGCATGGCCCTTTTGCCCGCTGGGAAGCGAGACTTCTTTGGAGCGCTGATTGGCCTTTCCAGGTTGCTTGGTTGGCCAAAAAGGGCGTATGCGTGTTTTCCTGAATATATTCAGGAAAAAAGGCATACGCCCTTTTTGGCCAAGGGCATCATTGTCCACGTTTTGCCGCTTTTCATGTGCTTTCAAGGCGATTCGAATCTACCTCCTGAAATCTGTTTCCTGCAATTCTGCCTTGCTTTCAAAGCCTCTTCGTTGCCTTCCCTTAATATATTTGTGGACGAGAGGTATCATTTAAAACTCTGCAGGTTTGTGAATTGCAGTGCCCCTGAGCTCCATTTTTCAACTCGCTTTTTTGGGAGCTGGCCGCAAAAGCGCAGGATTGCTTCAGGCCCTCTTCTGGTTCTGGGGGGCAGGCTGAGCTTGTGCTTAATTCTTCTTCCTGATGGGAAAATAGAGTGACCTGTGCCTGTCCCAACACCTAGAGCTAGTCTCTCATTGGTTCCCCCTCTTCCCGTTCAACCTCAGGACAAATTGCAACCTGTACGTAACAGGAGGTTAAAGGTGCTGATTCTCCAAGGAGGGAGATGGCTAGTAAATCGGCTGGAAAGGCGAACCCGAGCAAAGGAGATGAGAAATGAGGTGCGTTTTAGAAACCTTTCCCGATCACACGGTGTACCATCTTCTGGGTTTCTCATGCCTGTTTTCGATGTAGGAAGATGCCCTTGAACCTGGAGATTTGGGACCCATGGGATGGGTACCATGCAGTACTACTTGAAAGGGTCTGCGTTGGCTCACCCAACCTCACCGAACCTCTCAGCCCCAAGAGTGTCCACCCTTATGTCTCAATCAGCTGTGGGTCTAGATATGGTCAATCCAGGTTGCATCACAGCCCCTGAACGAATTTTGTAAGAATTTCTCTCTCTTTCACTGTCTTTGTTTCACGGGTTTTGAAAAGTAATTTATTTTTATAATGGGGTTTAGCTGCTTTTCACGGCTGTGTTAATGCCGCTTTACACCCCCTTGACTCACTTACAGAGAGATATCAATACATAGGTTTGAAGATTCTTACTAGTCAGATATATTCTTGTGCGGTGAATAGGGGGTGTTGAGTCCAGTTCACTGAAAAAGGAATAGGTCTTGTCTCTTACATATTGGGTTTATGGAACGGTATCGGAGCTAATTTGAAACCCTTGTTTTATGCATCACCCCACCTCACCTTTCCCGTTCAGCAGCCATAGTGTGTTTCCTAAACGTGTGACTCTGTTCTGTTTTGTAATTCAGTTCAAGTGTAGCGGTTTTTACATTCCCTCTCGAAGTGATATCTTATGATAAGTGTCTTTTTCTGTGTGACTTATTTCACTTAGAATCGTCGTACCTAAATCCACTCATCGTGCTGCTACTAGCCTTATGACGTTGATTTCATGGCTGAGTGATATTCCATTGTACAGGAGGACCCCAACTTCTTTATCCATTTTTCTCTTTCCTAGGATATTTCAGGTGTAATGAAGTGGGGGTTCTTGTCAACAGAGCAGCCCTAAACTTTGGGGTGCCTGTGTCTTGCTGATTTTTAGTTTTCCCAATTTATACGGCCATGAGTGGAAGTGCCCTATGCTCTCCAAGCTGTGTTTTTTAGATGTTTCAGGACACACCGTACACTTCTCCAGAGTGGCTGTTGGCAATTTACATCCCACCCATCAGCGTAGCAAGGCTCCCATTTCTCCATGGCCGGTCCTGCATTTCTGGTTTGGACACTTTTTTCCGCATGGCTCTTTTGCCCGCTGGGAAGCGAGACTTCTTTGGAGCGCTGATTGGCCTTTCCAGGTTGCTTGGTTGGCCAAAAAGGGCGTATGCGTTTTTTCCTGAATATATTCAGGAAAAAAGGCATACGCCCTTTTTGGCCAAGGGCATCATTGTCCACGTTTTGCCGCTTTTCATGTGCTTTCAAGGCGATTCGAATCTACCTCCTGAAATCTGTTTCCTGCAATTCTGCCTTGCTTTCAAAGCCTCTTCGTTGCCTTCCCTTAATATATTTGTGGACGAGAGGTATCATTTAAAACTCTGCAGGTTTGTGAATTGCAGTGCCCCTGAGCTCCATTTTTCAACTCGCTTTTTTGGGAGCTGGCTGCAAAAGCGCAGGATTGCTTCAGGCCCTCTTCTGGTTCTGGGGGGCAGGCTGAGCTTGTGCTTAATTCTTCTTCCTGATGGGAAAATAGAGTGACCTGTGCCTGTCCCAACACCTAGAGCTAGTCTCTCATTGGTTCCCCCTCTTCCCGTTCATCCTCAGGACAAATTGCAACCTGTACGGAACAGGAGGTTAAAGGTGCTGATTCTCCAAGGAGGGAGATGGCTAGTAAATCGGCTGGAATGGCGAACCCGAGCAAAGGAGATGAGAAATGAGGTGCCTTTTTGAAACCTTTCCCGATCACACGGTGTACCATCTTCTGGGTTTCTCATGCCTGTTTTCGATGTAGGAAGATGCCCTTGAACCTGGAGATTTGGGACCCATGGGATGGGTACCATGCAGTACTACTTGAAAGGGTCTGCGTTGGCTCACCCAACCTCACCGAACCTCTCAGCCCCAAGAGTGTCCACCCTTATGTCTCAATCAGCTGTGGGTCTAGATATGGTCAATCCAGGTTGCATCACAGCCCCTGAACGAATTTTGTAAGAATTTCTCTCTCTTTCACTGTCTTTGTTTCACGGGTTTTGAAAAGTAATTTATTTTTATAATGGGGTTTAGCTGCTTTTCACGGCTGTGTTTATGCCGCTTTACACCCCCTTGACTCACTTACAGAGAGATATCAATACATAGGTTTGAAGATTCTTACTAGTCAGATATATTCTTGTGCGGTGAATAGGGGGTGTTGAGTCCAGTTCACTGAAAAAGGAATAGGTCTTGTCTCTTACATATTGGGTTTATGGAACGGTATCTGAGCTAATTTGAAACCCTTGTTTTATGCATCACCCCACCTCACCTTTCCCGTTCAGCAGCCATAGTGTGTTTCCTAAACGTGTGACTCTGTTCTGTTTTGTAATTCAGTTCAAGTGTAGCGGTTTTTACATTCCCTCTCGAAGTGATATCTTATGATAAGTGTCTTTTTCTGTGTGACTTATTTCACTTAGAATCGTCGTACCTAAATCCACTCATCGTGCTGCTACTAGCCTTATGACGTTGATTTCATGGCTGAGTGATATTCCATTGTACAGGAGGACCACAACTTCTTTATCCATTTTTCTCTTTCCTAGGATATTTCAGGTGTAATGAAGTGGGGGTTCTTGTCAACAGAGCAGCCCTAAACTTTGGGGTGCCTGTGTCTTGCTGATTTTTAGTTTTCCCAATTTATACGGCCATGAGTGGAAGTGCCCTATGCTCTCCAAGCTGTGTTTTTTAGATGTTTCAGGACACACCGTACACTTCTCCAGAGTGGCTGTTGGCAATTTACATCCCACCCATCAGCGTAGCAAGGCTCCCATTTCTCCATGGCCGGTCCTGCATTTCTGGTTTGGACACTTTTTTCCGCATGGCCCTTTTGCCCGCTGGGAAGCGAGACTTCTTTGGAGCGCTGATTGGCCTTTCCAGGTTGCTTGGTTGGCCAAAAAGGGCGTATGCGTGTTTTCCTGAATATATTCAGGAAAAAACGCATACGCCCTTTTTGGCCAAGGGCATCATTGTCCACGTTTTGCCGCTTTTCATGTGCTTTCAAGGCGATTCGAATCTACCTCCTGAAATCTCTTTCCTGCAATTCTGCCTTGCTTTCAAAGCCTCTTCGTTGCCTTCCCTTAATATATTTGTGGACGAGAGGTATCATTTAAAACTCTGCAGGTTTGTGAATTGCAGTGCCCCTGAGCTCCATTTTTCAACTCGCTTTTTTGGGAGCTGGCTGCAAAAGCGCAGGATTGCTTCAGGCCCTCTTCTGGTTCTGGGGGGCAGGCTGAGCTTGTGCTTAATTCTTCTTCCTGATGGGAAAATAGAGTGACCTGTGCCTGTCCCAACACCTAGAGCTAGTCTCTCATTGGTTCCCCCTCTTCCCGTTCATCCTCAGGACAAATTGCAACCTGTACGGAACAGGAGGTTAAAGGTGCTGATTCTCCAAGGAGGGAGATGGCTAGTAAATCGGCTGGAATGGCGAACCCGAGCAAAGGAGATGAGAAATGAGGTGCCTTTTTGAAACCTTTCCCGATCACACGGTGTACCATCTTCTGGGTTTCTCATGCCTGTTTTCGATGTAGGAAGATGCCCTTGAACCTGGAGATTTGGGACCCATGGGATGGGTACCATGCAGTACTACTTGAAAGGGTCTGCGTTGGCTCACCCAACCTCACCGAACCTCTCAGCCCCAAGAGTGTCCACCCTTATGTCTCAATCAGCTGTGGGTCTAGATATGGTCAATCCAGGTTGCATCACAGCCCCTGAACGAATTTTGTAAGAATTTCTCTCTCTTTCACTGTCTTTGTTTCACGGGTTTTGAAAAGTAATTTATTTTTATAATGGGGTTTAGCTGCTTTTCACGGCTGTGTTTATGCCGCTTTACACCCCCTTGACTCACTTACAGAGAGATATCAATACATAGGTTTGAAGATTCTTACTAGTCAGATATATTCTTGTGCGGTGAATAGGGGGTGTTGAGTCCAGTTCACTGAAAAAGGAATAGGTCTTGTCTCTTACATATTGGGTTTATGGAACGGTATCTGAGCTAATTTGAAACCCTTGTTTTATGCATCACCCCACCTCACCTTTCCCGTTCAGCAGCCATAGTGTGTTTCCTAAACGTGTGACTCTGTTCTGTTTTGTAATTCAGTTCAAGTGTAGCGGTTTTTACATTCCCTCTCGAAGTGATATCTTATGATAAGTGTCTTTTTCTGTGTGACTTATTTCACTTAGAATCGTCGTACCTAAATCCACTCATCGTGCTGCTACTAGCCTTATGACGTTGATTTCATGGCTGAGTGATATTCCATTGTACAGGAGGACCACAACTTCTTTATCCATTTTTCTCTTTCCTAGGATATTTCAGGTGTAATGAAGTGGGGGTTCTTGTCAACAGAGCAGCCCTAAACTTTGGGGTGCCTGTGTCTTGCTGATTTTTAGTTTTCCCAATTTATACGGCCATGAGTGGAAGTGCCCTATGCTCTCCAAGCTGTGTTTTTTAGATGTTTCAGGACACACCGTACACTTCTCCAGAGTGGCTGTTGGCAATTTACATCCCACCCATCAGCGTAGCAAGGCTCCCATTTCTCCATGGCCGGTCCTGCATTTCTGGTTTGGACACTTTTTTCCTCATGGCCCTTTTGCCCGCTGGGAAGCGAGACTTCTTTGGAGCGCTGATTGGCCTTTCCAGGTTGCTTGGTTGGCCAAAAAGGGCGTATGCGTTTTTTCCTGAATATATTCAGGAAAAAAGGCATACGCCCTTTTTGGCCAAGGGCATCATTGTCCACGTTTTGCCGCTTTTCATGTGCTTTCAAGGCGATTCGAATCTACCTCCTGAAATCTGTTTCCTGCAATTCTGCCTTGCTTTCAAAGCCTCTTCGTTGCCTTCCCTTAATATATTTGTGGACGAGAGGTATCATTTAAAACTCTGCAGGTTTGTGAATTGCAGTGCCCCTGAGCTCCATTTTTCAACTCGCTTTTTTGGGAGCTGGCCGCAAAAGCGCAGGATTGCTTCAGGCCCTCTTCTGGTTCTGGGGGGCAGGCTGAGCTTGTGCTTAATTCTTCTTCCTGATGGGAAAATAGAGTGACCTGTGCCTGTCCCAACACCTAGAGCTAGTCTCTCATTGGTTCCCCCACTTCCCGTTCATCCTCATGACAAATTGCAACCTGTACGGAACAGGAGGTTAAAGGTGCTGATTCTCCAAGGAGGGAGATGGCTAGTAAATCGGCTGGAATGGCGAACCCGAGCAAAGGAGATGAGAAATGAGGTGCGTTTTAGAAACCATTCCCGATCACACGGTGTACCATCTTCTGGGTTTCTCATGCCTGTTTTCGATGTAGGAAGATGCCCTTGAACCTGGAGATTTGGGACCCATGTGATGGGTACCATGCAGTATTACTTGAAAGGGTCTGCGTTGGCTCACCCAACCTCACCGAACCTCTCAGCCCCAAGAGTGTCCACCCTTATGTCTCAATCAGCTGTGGGTCTAGATATGGTCAATCCAGGTTGCATCACAGCCCCTGAACGAATTTTGTAAGAATTTCTCTCTCTTTCACTGTCTTTGTTTCACGGGTTTTGAAAAGTAATTTATTTTTATAATGGGGTTTAGCTGCTTTTCACGGCTGTGTTTATGCCGCTTTACACCCCCTTGACTCACTTACAGAGAGACATCAATACATAGGTTTGAAGATTCTTACTAGTCAGATATATTCTTGTGCGGTGAATAGGGGGTGTTGAGTCCAGTTCACTGAGCAAGGAATAGGTCTTGTCTCTTACATATTGGGTTTATGGAACGGTATCTGAGCTAATTTGAAACCCTTGTTTTATGCATCACCCCACCTCACCTTTCCCGTTCAGCAGCCATAGTGTGTTTCCTAAACGTGTGACTCTGTTCTGTTTTGTAATTCAGTTCAAGTGTAGCGGTTTTTACATTCCCTCTAGAAGTCATATCTTATGATAAGTGTCATTTTCTGTGTGACTTATTTCACTTAGAATCGTCGTACCTAAATCCACTCATCGTGCTGCTACTAGCCTTATGACGTGGATTTCATGGCTGAGTGATATTCCATTGTACAGGAGGACCACAACTTCTTTATCCATTTTTCTCTTTCCTAGGATATTTCAGGTGTAATGAAGTGGGGGTTCTTGTCAACAGAGCAGCCCTAAACTTTGGGGTGCCTGTGTCTTGCTGATTTTTAGTTTTCCCAATTTATACGGCCATGAGTGGAAGTGCCCTATGCTCTCCAAGCTGTGTTTTTTAGATGTTTCAGGACACACCGTACACTTCTCCAGAGTGGCTGTTGGCAATTTACATCCCACCCATCAGCGTAGCAAGGCTCCCATTTCTCCATGGCCGGTCCTGCATTTCTGGTTTGGACACTATTTTCCGCATGGCCCTTTTGCCCGCTGGGAAGCGAGACTTCTTTGGAGCGCTGATTGGCCTTTCCAGGTTGCTTGGTTGGCCAAAAAGGGCGTATGCGTTTTTTCCTGAATATATTCAGGAAAAAAGGCATACGCCCTTTTTGGCCAAGGGCATCATTGTCCACGTTTTGCCGCTTTTCATGTGCTTTCAAGGCGATTCGAATCTACCTCCTGAAATCTGTTTCCTGCAATTCTGCCTTGCTTTCAAAGCCTCTTCGTTGCCTTCCCTTAATATATTTGTGGTCGAGAGGTATCATTTAAAACTCTGCAGGTTTGTGAATTGCAGTGCCCCTGAGCTCCATTTTTCAACTCGCTTTTTTGGGAGCTGGCCACAAAAGCGCAGGATTGCTTCAGGCCCTCTTCTGGTTCTGGGGGGCAGGCTGAGCTTGTGCTTAATTCTTCTTCCTGATGGGAAAATAGAGTGACCTGTGCCTGTCCCAACACCTAGAGCTAGTCTCTCATTGGTTCCCCCACTTCCCGTTCATCCTCAGGACAAATTGCAACCTGTACGGAACAGGAGGTTAAAGGTGCTGATTCTCCAAGGAGGGAGATGGCTAGTAAATCGGCTGGAATGGCGAACCCGAGCAAAGGAGATGAGAAATGAGGTGCGTTTTAGAAACCATTCCCGATCACACGGTGTACCATCTTCTGGGTTTCTCATGCCTGTTTTCGATGTAGGAAGATGCCCTTGAACCTGGAGATTTGGGACCCATGGGATGGGTACCATGCAGTATTACTTGAAAGGGTCTGCGTTGGCTCACCCAACCTCACCGAACCTCTCAGCCCCAAGAGTGTCCACCCTTATGTCTCAATCAGCTGTGGGTCTAGATATGGTCAATCCAGGTTGCATCACAGCCCCTGAACGAATTTTGTAAGAATTTCTCTCTCTTTCACTGTCTTTGTTTCACGGGTTTTGAAAAGTAATTTATTTTTATAATGGGGTTTAGCTGCTTTTCACGGCTGTGTTTATGCCGCTTTACACCCCCTTGACTCACTTACAGAGAGATATCAATACATAGGTTTGAAGATTCTTACTAGTCAGATATATTCTTGTGCGGTGAATAGGGGGTGTTGAGTCCAGTTCACTGAAAAAGGAATAGGTCTTGTCTCTTACATATTGGGTTTATGGAACGGTATCTGAGCTAATTTGAAACCCTTGTTTTATGCATCACCCCACCTCACCTTTCCCGTTCAGCAGCCATAGTGTGTTTCCTAAACGTGTGACTCTGTTCTGTTTTGTAATTCAGTTCAAGTGTAGCGGTTTTTACATTCCCTCTAGAAGTCATATCTTATGATAAGTGTCTTTTTCTGTGTGACTTATTTCACTTAGAATCGTCGTACCTAAATCCACTCATCGTGCTGCTACTAGCCTTATGACGTTGATTTCATGGCTGAGTGATATTCCATTGTACAGGAGGACCACAACTTCTTTATCCATTTTTCTCTTTCCTAGGATATTTCAGGTGTAATGAAGTGGGGGTTCTTGTCAACAGAGCAGCCCTAAACTTTGGGGTGCCTGTGTCTTGCTGATTTTTAGTTTTCCCAATTTATACGGCCATGAGTGGAAGTGCCTTATGCTCTCCAAGCTGTGTTTTTTAGATGTTTCAGGACACACCGTACACTTCTCCAGCGTGGCTGTTGGCAATTTACATCCCACCCATCAGCGTAGCAAGGCTCCCATTTCTCCATGGCCGGTCCTGCATTTCTGGTTTGGACACTTTTTTCCGCATGGCCCTTTTGCCCGCTGGGAAGCGAGACTTCTTTGGAGCGCTGATTGGCCTTTCCAGGTTGCTTGGTTGGCCAAAAAGGGCGTATGCGTTTTTTCCTGAATATATTCAGGAAAAAACGCATACGCCCTTTTTGGCCAAGGGCATCATTGTCCACGTTTTGCCGCTTTTCATGTGCTTTCAAGGCGATTCGAATCTACCTCCTGAAATCTGTTTCCTGCAATTCTGCCTTGCTTTCAAAGCCTCTTCGTTGCCTTCCCTTAATATATTTGTGGACGACAGGTATCATTTAAAACTCTGCAGTTTTTTGAATTGCAGGGCCCCTGAGCTCCATTTTTCAACTCGCTTTTTTGGGAGCTGGCTGCAAAAGCGCAGGATTGCTTCAGGCCCTCTTCTGGTTCTGGGGGGCAGGCTGAGCTTGTGCTTAATACTTCTTCCTCATGGGAAAATAGAGTGACCTGTGCCTGTCCCAACACCTAGAGCTAGTCTGTCATTGGTTCCCCCTCTTCCCCTTCATCCTCAGGACAAATTGCAACCTGTACGGAACAGGAGGTTAAAGGTGCTGATTCTCCAAGGAGGGAGATGGCTAGTAACTCGGCTGGAATGGCGAACCCGAGCCAAGGAGATGAGAAATGAGGTGCGTTTTAGAAACGTTTCCCGATCACACGGTGTACCATCTTCTGGGTTTCTCATGCCTGTTTTCGATTTAGGAAGATGCCCTTGAACCTGGAGATTTGGGACCCATGGGATGGGTACCATGCAGTATTACTTGAAAGGGTCTGCGTTGGCTCACCCAACCTCACCGAACCTCTCAGCCCCAAGAGGGTCCACCCTTATGTCTCAATCAGCTGTGAGTCTAGATATGGTCAATCCAGGTTGCATCACAGCCCCTGAACGAGTTTTGTAAGAATTTCTCTCTCTTTCACTGTCTTTGTTTCACGGGTTTTGAAAAGTAATTTATTTTTATAATGGGGTTTAGCTGCTTTTCACGGCTGTGTTTATGCCGCTTTACACCCCCTTGACTCACTTACAGAGAGATATCAATACATAGGTTTGAAGATTCTTACTAGTCAGATATATTCTTGTGCGGTGAATAGGGGGTGTTGAGTCCAGTTCACTGAAAAAGGAATCGGTCTTGTCTCTTACAAATTGGGTTTATGGAACGGTATCTGAGCTAATTTGAAACCCTTGTTTTATGCATCACCCCACCTCACCTTTCCCGTTCAGCAGCCATAGTGTGTTTTCTAAATGTGTGACTCTGTTCTGTTTTGCAATTCAGTTCAAGTGTAGCGGTTTTTACATTCCCTCTAGAAGTGATATCTTATGATAAGTGTCTTTTTCTGTGTGACTTATTTCACTTAGAATCGTCGTACCTAAATCCACTCATCGTGCTGCTACTAGCCTTATGACGTTGATTTCATGGCTGAGTGATATTCCATTGTACATGAGGACCACCACTTCTTTATCCATTTTTCTCTTTCCTAGGATATTTAAGGTGTAATGAAGTGGGGGTTCTTGTCAACAGAGCAGCCCTAAACTTTGGGGTGCCTGTGTCTTGCTGATTTTTAGTTTTCCCAATTTATACGCCCATGAGTGGAAGTGCCCTATGCTCTCCAAGTTGTGTTTTTTAGATGTTTCAGAACACACCGTACACTTCTCCAGAGTGGCTGTTGGCAATTTACATCCCACCCATCAGCGTAGCAAGGCTCCCATTTCTCCATGGCCGGTCCTGCATTTCTGGTTTGGACACTTTTTTCCGCATGACCCTTTTGCCCGCTGGGAAGCGAGACTTCTTTGGAGCGCTGATTTGCCTTTCCAGGTTGCTTGGTTGACCAAAAAGGGCGTATGCGTTTTTTCCTGAATATATTCAGGAAAAAACGCATACGCCCTTTTTGGCCAAGGGCATCATTGTCCACGTTTTGCCGCTTTTCATGTGCTTTCAAGGCGATTCGAATCTACCTCCTGAAATCTCTTTCCTGCAATTCTGCCTTGCTTTCAAAGCCTCTTCGTTGCCTTCCCTTAATATATTTGTGGACGAGAGGTATCATTTAAAACTCTGCAGGTTTGTGAATTGCAGTGCCCCTGAGCTCCATTTTTCAACTCGCTTTTTTGGGAGCTGGCTGCAAAAGCGCAGGATTGCTTCAGGCCCTCTTCTGGTTCTGGGGGGCAGGCTGAGCTTGTGCTTAATTCTTCTTCCTGATGGGAAAATAGAGTGACCTGTGCCTGTCCCAACACCTAGAGCTAGTCTCTCATTGGTTCCCCCTCTTCCCCTTCATCCTCAGGACAAATTGCCACCTATACGGAACAGGAGGTTAAAGGTGCTGATTCTCCAAGGAGGGAGATGGCTAGTAAATCGGCTGGAATGGCGAACCCGAGCCAAGGAGATGAGAAATGAGGTGCGTTTTAGAAACCTTTCCCGAGCACACGGTGTACCATCTTCTTGGTTTCTCATGCCTGTTTTCGATTTAGGAAGATGCCCTTGAACCTGGAGATTTGGGACCCATGGGATGGGTACCATGCAGTATTACTTGAAAGGGTCTGCGTTGGCTCACCCAACCTCACCGAACCTCTCAGCCCCAAGAGTGTCCACCCTTATGTCTCAATCAGCTGTGGGTCTAGATATGGTCAATCCAGGTTGCATCACAGCCCCTGAACGAATTTTGTAAGAATTTCTCTCTCTTTCACTGTCTTTGTTTCACGGGTTTTGAAAAGTAATTTATTTTTATAATGGGGTTTAGCTGCTTTTCACGGCTGTGTTTATGCCGCTTTACACCCCCATGACTCACTTACAGAGAGATATCAATACATAGGTTTGAAGATTCTTACTAGTCAGATATATTCTTGTGCGGTGAATAGGGGGTGTTGAGTCCAGTTCACTGAGCAAGGAATAGGTCTTGTCTCTTACATATTGGGTTTATGGAACGGTATCTGAGCTAATTTGAAACCCTTGTTTTATGCATCACCCCACCTCACCTTTCCCGTTCAGCAGCCATAGTGTGTTTTCTAAATGTGTGACTCTGTTCTGTTTTGCAATTCAGTTCAAGTGTAGCGGTTTTTACATTCCCTCTATAAGTGATATCTTATGATAAGTGTCTTTTTCTGTGTGACTTATTTCACTTAGAATTGTCGTACCTAAATCCACTCATCGTGCTGCTACTAGCCTTATGACGTTTATTTCATGGCTGAGTGATATTCCATTGTACATGAGGACCACAACTTCTTTATCCATTTTTCTCTTTCCTAGGATATTTAAGGTGTAATGAAGTGGGGGTTCTTGTCAACAGAGCAGCCCTAAACTTTGGGGTGCCTGTGTCTTGCTGATTTTTAGTTTTCCAATTTATACGCCCATGAGTGGAAATGCCCTATGCTCTCCAAGCTGTGTTTTTTAGATGTTTCAGAACACACCGTACACTTCTCCAGAGTGGCTGTTGGCAATTTACATCCCACCCATCAGCGTAGCAAGGCTCCCATTTCTCCATGGCCGGTCCTGCATTTCTGGTTTGGACACTTTTTTCCGCATGGCCCTTTTGCCCGCTGGGAAGCGAGACTTCTTTGGAGCGCTGATTGGCCTTTCCAGGTTGCTTGGTTGGCCAAAAAGGGCGTATGCGTTTTTTCCTGAATATATTCAGGAAAAAACGCATACGCCCTTTTTGGCCAAGGGCATCATTGTCCACGTTTTGCCGCTTTTCATGTGCTTTCAAGGCGATTCGAATCTACCTCCTGAAATCTCTTTCCTGCAATTCTGCCTTGCTTTCAAAGCCTCTTCGTTGCCTTCCCTTAATATATTTGTGGACGAGAGGTATCATTTAAAACTCTGCAGGTTTGTGAATTGCAGTGCCCCTGAGCTCCATTTTTCAACTCGCTTTTTTGGGAGCTGGCTGCAAAAGCGCAGGATTGCTTCAGGCCCTCTTCTGGTTCTGGGGGGCAGGCTGAGCTTGTGCTTAATTCTTCTTCCTGATGGGAAAATAGAGTGACCTGTGCCTGTCCCAACACCTAGAGCTAGTCTCTCATTGGTTCCCCCTCTTCCCCTTCATCCTCAGGACAAATTGCAACCTATACGGAACAGGAGGTTAAAGGTGCTGATTCTCCAAGGAGGGAGATGGCTAGTAAATCGGCTGGAATGGCGAACCCGAGCCAAGGAGATGAGAAATGAGGTGCGTTTTAGAAACCTTTCCCGAGCACACGGTGTACCATCTTCTTGGTTTCTCATGCCTGTTTTCGATGTAGGAAGATGCCCTTGAACCTGGAGATTTGGGACCCATGGGATGGGTACCATGCAGTATTACTTAAAAGGGTCTGCGTTGGCTCACCCAACCTCACCGAACCTCTCAGCCCCAAGAGTGTCCACCCTTATGTCTCAATCAGCTGTGGGTCTAGATATGGTCAATCCAGGTTGCATCACAGCCCCTGAACGAATTTTGTAAGAATTTCTCTCTCTTTCACTGTCTTTGTTTCACGGGTTTTGAAAAGTAATTTATTTTTATAATGGGGTTTAGCTGCTTTTCACGGCTGTGTTTATGCCGCTTTACACCCCCATGACTCACTTACAGAGAGATATCAATACATAGGTTTGAAGATTCTTACTAGTCAGATATATTCTTGTGCGGTGAATAGGGGGTGTTGAGTCCAGTTCACTGAGCAAGGAATAGGTCTTGTCTCTTACATATTGGGTTTATGGAACGGTATCTGAGCTAATTTGAAACCCTTGTTTTATGCATCACCCCACCTCACCTTTCCCGTTCAGCAGCCATAGTGTGTTTCCTAAATGTGTGACTCTGTTCTGTTTTGCAATTCAGTTCAAGTGTAGCGGTTTTTACATTCCCTCTATAAGTGATATCTTATGATAAGTGTCTTTTTCTGTGTGACTTATTTCACTTAGAATCGTCGTACCTAAATCCACTCATCGTGCTGCTACTAGCCTTATGACGTTGATTTCATGGCTGAGTGATATTCCATTGTGCATGAGGACCACAACTTCTTTATCCATTTTTCTCTTTCCTAGGATATTGAAGGTGTAATGAAGTGGGGGTTCTTGTCAACAGAGCAGCCCTAAACTTTGGGGTGCCTGTGTCTTGCTGATTTTTAGTTTTCCAATTTATACGCCCATGAGTGGAAGTGCCCTATGCTCTCCAAGCTGTGTTTTTTACATGTTTCAGAACACACCGTACACTTCTCCAGAGTGGCTGTTGGCAATTTACATCCCACCCATCAGCGTAGCAAGGCTCCCATTTCTCCATGGCCGGTCCTGCATTTCTGGTTTGGACACTTTTTTCCGCATGGCCCTTTTGCCGCTGGGAAGCAAGACTTCTTTGGAGCGCTGATTGGCCTTTCCAGGTTGCTTGGTTGGCCAAAAAGGGCGTATGCGTTTTTTCCTGAATATATTCAGGAAAAAACGCATACGCCCTTTTTGGCCAAGGGCATCATTGTCCACGTTTTGCCGCTTTTCATGTGCTTTCAAGGCGATTCGAATCTACCTCCTGAAATCTGTTTCCTGCAATTCTGCCTTGCTTTCAAAGCCTCTTCGTTGCCTTCCCTTAATATATTTGTGGACGACAGGTATCATTTAAAACTCTGCAGTTTTGTGAATTGCAGCGCCCCTGAGCTCCATTTTTCAACTCGCTTTTTTGGGAGCTGGCCGCAAAAGCGCAGGATTGCTTCAGGCCCTCTTCTGGTTCTGGGGGGCAGGCTGAGCTTGTGCTTAATTCTTCTTCCTGATGGGAAAATAGAGTGACCTGTGCCTGTCCCAACACCTAGAGCTAGTCTCTCATTGGTTCCCCCTCTTCCCCTTCATCCTCAGGACAAATTGCAACCTGTACGGAACAGGAGGTTAAAGGTGCTGATTCTCCAAGGAGGGAGATGGCTAGTAAATCGGCTGGAATGGCGAACCCGAGCCAAGGAGATGAGAAATGAGGTGCGTTTTAGAAACCTTTCCCGATCACACGGTGTACCATCTTCTGGGTTTCTCATGCCTGTTTTCGATGTAGGAAGATGCCCTTGAACCTGGAGATTTGGGACCCATGGGATGGGTACCATGCAGTATTACTTGAAAGGGTCTGCGTTGGCTCACCCAACCTCACCGAACCTCTCAGCCCCAAGAGTGTCCACCCTTATGTCTCAATCAGCTGTGGATCTAGATATGGTCAATCCAGGTTGCATCACAGCCCCTGAACGAATTTTGTAAGAATTTCTCTCTCTTTCACTGTCTTTGTTTCACTGGTTTTTAAAAGTAATTTATTTTTATAATGGGGTTTAGCTGCTTTTCACGGCTGTGTTTATGCCGCTTTACACCCCCTTGACTCACTTACAGAGAGATATCAATACATAGGTTTGAAGATTCTTACTAGTCAGATATATTCTTGTGCGGTGAATAGGGGGTGTTGAGTCCAGTTCACTGAAAAAGGAATAGGTCTTGTCTCTTACATATTGGGTTTATGGAACGGTATCTGAGCTAATTTGAAACACTTGTTTTATGCATCACCCCACCTCACCTTTCCCGTTCAGCAGCCATAGTGTGTTTCCTAGACGTGTGACTCTGTTCTGTTTTGCAATTCAGTTCAAGTGTAGCGGTTTTTACATTCCCTCTATTAGTGATATCTTATGATAAGTGTCTTTTTCTGTGTGACTTATTTCACTTAGAATCGTCGTACCTAAATCCACTCATCGTGCTGCTACTAGCCTTATGACGTTGATTTCATGGCTGAGTGATATTCCATTGTACATGAGGACCCCAACTTCTTTATCCATTTTTCTCTTTCCTAGGATATTTAAGGTGTAATGAAGTGGGGGTTTTTGTCAACAGAGCAGCCCTAAACTTTGGGGTGCCTGTGTCTTGCTGATTTTTAGTTTTCCCAATTTATACGCCCATGAGTGGAAGTGCCCTATGCTCTCCAAGCTGTGTTTTTTAGATGTTTCAGAACACACTGTACACTTCTCCAGAGTGGCTGTTGGCAATTTACATCCCACCCATCAGCGTAGCAAGGCTCCCATTTCTCCATGGCCGTTCCTGCATTTCTGGTTTGGACACTTTTTTCCGCATGGCCCTTTTGCCCGCTGGGAAGCGAGACTTCTTTGGAGCGCTGATTGGCCTTTCCAGGTTGCTTGGTTGGCCAAAAAGGGCGTATGCGTTTTTTCCTGAATATATTCAGGAAAAAACGCATACGCCCTTTTTGGCCAAGGGCATCATTGTCCACGTTTTGCCGCTTTTCATGTGCTTTCAAGGCGATTCGAATCTACCTCCTGAAATCTGTTTCCTGCAATTCTGCCTTGCTTTCAAGGCCTCTTCGTTGCCTTCCCTTAATATATTTGTGGACGAGAGTTATCATTTAAAACTCTGCAGGTTTGTGAATTGCAGTGCCCCTGAGCCCCATTTTTCAAGTCGCTTTTTTGGGTGGGGGCCGCAAAAGTGCAGGATTGCTTCAGGCCCTCTTCTCGTTCTGGGGGGCAGGCTGAGCTTGTGCTTAATTCTTCTTCCTGATGGGAAAATAGAGTGACCCGTGCCTGTCCCAAAACCTAGAGCTAGTCTCTCATTGGTTCCCCCTCTTCCCCTTCATCCTCAGGACAAATTGCAACCTGTACGGAACAGGAGGTTAAAGGTGTTGATTCTCCAAGGAGGGAGATGGCTAGTAAATCGGCTGGAATGGCGAACCCGAGCCAAGGAGATGAGAAATGAGGTGCGTTTTAGAAACCTTTCCCGATCACACGGTGTACCATATTCTGGGTTTCTCATGCCTGTTTTCGATGTAGGAAGATGCCCTTGAACCTGGAGATTTGGGACCCATGGGATGGGTACCATGCAGTATTACTTGAAAGTTTCTGCGTTGGCTCACCCAACCTCACCGAACCTCTCAGCCCCAAGAGTGTCCACCCTTATGTCTCAATCAGCTGTGGATCTAGATATGGTCAATCCAGGTTGCATCACAGCCCCTGAACGAATTTTGTAAGAATTTCTCTCTCTTTCACTGTCTTTGTTTCACTGGTTTTTAAAAGTAATTTATTTTTATAATGGGGTTTAGCTGCTTTTCACGGCTGTGTTTATGCCGCTTTACACCCCCTTGACTCACTTACAGAGAGATATCAATACATAGGTTTGAAGATTCTTACTAGTCAGATATATTCTTGTGCGGTGAATAGGGGGTGTTGAGTCCAGTTCACTGAAAAAGGAATCGGTCTTGTCTCTTACATATTGGGTTTATGGAACGGTATCTGAACTAATTTGAAACACTTGTTTTATGCATCAACCCACCTCACCTTTCCCGTTCAGCAGCCATAGTGTGTTTCCTAGACGTGTGACTCTGTTCTGTTTTGCAATTCAGTTCAAGTGTAGCGGTTTTTACATTCCCTCTATTAGTGATATCTTATGATAAGTGTCTTTCTCTGTGTGACTTATTTCACTTAGAATCGTCGTACCTAAATCCACTCATCGTGCTGCTACTAGCCTTATGACGTTGATTTCATGGCTGAGTGATATTCCATTGTACATGAGGACCACAACTTCTTTATCCATTTTTCTCTTTCCTAGGATATTTAAGGTGTAATGAAGTGGGGGTTCTTGTCAACAGAGCAGCCCTAAACTTTGGGGTGCCTGTGTCTTGCTGATTTTTAGTTTTCCCAATTTATACGCCCATGAGTGGAAGTGCCCTATGCTCTCCAAGCTGTGTTTTTTAGATGTTTCAGAACACACTGTACACTTCTCCAGAGTGGCTGTTGGCAATTTACATCCCACCCATCAGCGTAGCAAGGCTCCCATTTCTCCATGGCCGGTCCTGCATTTCTGGTTTGGACACTTTTTTCCGCATGGCCCTTTTGCCCGCTGGGAAGCGAGACTTCTTTGGAGCGCTGATTTGCCTTTCCAGGTTGCTTGGGTGGCCAAAAAGGGCGTATGCGTTTTTTCCTGAATATATTCAGGAAAAAACGCATACGCCCTTTTTGGCCAAGGGCATCATTGTCCACGTTTGGCCGCTTTTCATGTGCTTTCAAGGCGATTCGAATCTACCTCCTGAAATCTGTTTCCTGCAATTCTGCCTTGCTTTCAAGGCCTCTTCGTTGCCTTCCCTTAATATATTTGTGGACGAGAGTTATCATTTAAAACTCTGCAGGTTTGTGAATTGCAGTGCCCCTGAGCCCCATTTTTCAAGTCGCTTTTTTGGGTGGGGGCCGCAAAAGTGCAGGATTGCTTCAGGCCCTCTTCTCGTTCTGGGGGGCAGGCTGAGCTTGTGCTTAATTCTTCTTCCTGATGGGAAAATAGAGTGACCTGTGCCTGTCCCAAAACCTAGAGCTAGTCTCTCATTGGTTCCCCCTCTTCCCCTTCATCCTCAGGACAAATTGCAACCTGTACAGAACAGGAGGTTAAAGGTGCTGATTCTCCAAGGAGGGAGATGGCTAGTAAATCGGCTGGAATGGCGAACCCGAGCAAAGGAGATGAGAAATGAGGTGCGTTTCAGAAACCTTTCCCGATCACATGGTGTACCATCTTCTGGGTTTCTCATGCATGTTTTCGATGTACGAAGATGCCCTTAAACCTGGAGATTTGGGACCCATGGGATGGGTACCATGCAGTATTACTTGAAAGGGTCTGCGTTGGCTCACCCAACCTCACCGAACCTCTCAGCCCCAAGAGTGTCCACCCTTATGTCTCAATCAGCTGTGGGTCTAGATATGGTCAATCCAGGTTGCATCACAGCCCCTGAACGAATTTTGTAAGAATTTCTCTCTCTTTCACTGTCTTTGTTTCACGGGTTTTTAAAAGTAATTTATTTTTATAATGGGTTTTAGTTGCTTTTCACGGCTGTGTTTATGCCGCTTTACAGCCCCTTGACTCACTTACAGAGAGATATCAATACATAGGTTTGAAGATTCTTACTAGTCAGATATATTCTTGTGCGGTGAATAGGGGGTGTTGAGTCCAGTTCACTGAGCAAGGAATAGGTCTTGTCTCTTACATATTGGGTTTATGGAACGGTATCTGAGCTAATTTGAAACCCTTGTTTTATGCATCACCCCACCTCACCTTTCCCGTTCAGCAGCCATAGTGTGTTTCCTAAACGTGTGACTCTGTTCTGTTTTGCAATTCACTTCAAGTGTAGCGGTTTTTACATTCCCTCTAGAAGTGATATCTTATGATAAGTGTCTTTTTCTGTGTGACTTATTTCACTTAGAATCGTCGTACCTAAATCCACTCATCGTGCTGCTACTAGCCTTATGACGTGGATTTCATGGCTGAGTGATATTCCATTGTACATGAGGACCACAACTTCTTTATCCATTTTTCGCTTTCCTAGGATATTTAAGGTGTAATGAAGTGGGGGTTCTTGTCCACAGAGCAGCCCTAAACTTTGGGGTGCCTGTGTCTTGCTGATTTTTAGTTTTCCAATTTATACGCCCATGAGTGGAAGTGCCCTATGCTCTCCAAGCTGTGTTTTTTAGATGTTTCAGAACACACCGTACACTTCTCCAGAGTGGCTGTTGGCAATTTACATCCCACCCATCAGCGTAGCAAGGCTCCCATTTCTCCATGGCCGGTCCTGCATTTCTGGTTTGGACACTTTTTTCCGCATGGCCCTTTTGCCCGCTGGGAAGCGAGACTTCTTTGGAGCGCTGATTGGCCTTTCCAGGTTGCTTGGTTGGCCAAAAAGGGCGTATGCTTTTTTTCCTGAATATATTCAGGAAAAAACGCATACGCCCTTTTTGGCCAAGGGCATCATTGTCCACGTTTTCCCGCTTTTCATGTGCTTTCAAGGCGATTCGAATCTACCTCCTGAAATCTCTTTCCTGCAATTCTGCCTTGCTTTCAAAGCCTCTTCGTTGCCTTCCCTTAATATATTTGTGGACGAGAGGTATCATTTAAAACTCTGCAGGTTTGTGAATTCCAGTGCCCCTGAGCTCCATTTTTCAACTCGCTTTTTTGGGAGCTGGCTGCAAAAGTGCAGGATTGCTTCAGGCCCTCTTCTGGTTCTGGGGGGCAGGCTGAGCTTGTGCTTAATTCTTCTTCCTGATGGGAAAATAGAGTGACCTGTGCCTGTCCCAACACCTAGAGCTAGTCTCTCATTGGTTCCCCCTCTTCCCCTTCATCCTCAGGACAAATTGCAACCTATACGGAACAGGAGGTTAAAGGTGCTGATTCTCCAAGGAGGGAGATGGCTAGTAAATCGGCTGGAATGGCGAACCCGAGCCAAGGAGATGAGAAATGAGGTGCGTTTTAGAAACCTTTCCCGAGCACACGGTGTACCATCTTCTTGGTTTCTCATGCCTGTTTTCGATGTAGGAAGATGCCCTTGAACCTGGAGATTTGGGACCCATGGGATGGGTACCATGCAGTATTACTTAAAAGGGTCTGCGTTGGCTCACCCAACCTCACCGAACCTCTCAGCCCCAAGAGTGTCCACCCTTATGTCTCAATCAGCTGTGGGTCTAGATATGGTCAATCCAGGTTGCATCACAGCCCCTGAACGAATTTTGTAAGAATTTCTCTCTCTTTCACTGTCTTTGTTTCACGGGTTTTGAAAAGTAATTTATTTTTATAATGGGGTTTAGCTGCTTTTCACGGCTGTGTTTATGCCGCTTTACACCCCCATGACTCACTTACAGAGAGATATCAATACATAGGTTTGAAGATTCTTACTAGTCAGATATATTCTTGTGCGGTGAATAGGGGGTGTTGAGTCCAGTTCACTGAAAAAGGAATAGGTCTTGTCTCTTACATATTGGGTTTATGGAACGGTATCTGAGCTAATTTGAAACCCTTGTTTTATGCATCACCCCACCTCACCTTGCCCGTTCAGCAGCCATAGTGTGTTTTCTAAATGTGTGACTCTGTTCTGTTTTGCAATTCAGTTCAAGTGTAGCGGTTTTTACATTCCCTCTATAAGTGATATCTTATGATAAGTGTCTTTTTCTGTGTGACTTATTTCACTTAGAATCGTCGTACCTAAATCCACTCATCGTGCTGCTACTAGCCTTATGACGTTGATTTCATGGCTGAGTGATATTCCATTGTGCATGAGGACCACAACTTCTTTATCCATTTTTCTCTTTCCTAGGATATTGAAGGTGTAATGAAGTGGGGGTTCTTGTCAACAGAGCAGCCCTAAACTTTGGGGTGCCTGTGTCTTGCTGATTTTTAGTTTTCCAATTTATACGCCCATGAGTGGAAGTGCCCTATGCTCTCCAAGCTGTGTTTTTTACATGTTTCAGAACACACCGTACACTTCTCCAGAGTGGCTGTTGGCAATTTACATCCCACCCATCAGCGTAGCAAGGCTCCCATTTCTCCATGGCCGGTCCTGCATTTCTGGTTTGGACACTTTTTTCCGCATGGCCCTTTTGCCCGCTGGGAAGCGAGACTTCTTTGGAGCGCTGATTTGCCTTTCGAGGTTGCTTGGTAGGCCAAAAAGGGCGTATGCGTTTTTTCCTGAATATATTCAGGAAAAAACGCATACGCCCTTTTTGGCCAAGGGCATCATTGTCCACGTTTTGCCGCTTTTCATGTGCTTTCAAGGCGATTCGAATCTACCTCCTGAAATCTGTTTCCTGCAATTCTGCCTTGCTTTCAAAGCCTCTTCGTTGCCTTCCCTTAATATATTTCTGGACGAGAGGTATCATTTAAAACTCTGCAGTTTTGTGAATTGCAGCGCCCCTGAGCTCCATTTTTCAACTCGCTTTTTTGGGAGCTGGCCGCAAAAGCGCAGGATTGCTTCAGGCCCTCTTCTGGTTCTGGGGGGCAGGCTGAGCTTGTGCTTAATTCTTCTTCCTGATGGGAAAATAGAGTGACCTGTGCCTGTCCCAACACCGAGAGCTAGTCTCTCATTGGTTCCCCCTCTTCCCCTTCATCCTCAGGACAAATTGCAACCTGTACGGAACAGGAGGTTAAAGGTGCTGATTCTCCAAGGAGGGAGATGGCTAGTAAATCGGCTGGAATGGCGAACCCGAGCCAAGGAGATGAGAACTGAGGTGCGTTTTAGAAACCTTTCCCGATCACACGGTGTACCATCTTCTGGGTTTCTCATGCCTGTTTTCGATGTAGGAAGATGCCCTTGAACCTGGAGATTTGGGACCCATGGGATGGGTACCATGCAGTATTACTTGAAAGGGTCTGCATTGGCTCACCCAACCTCACCGAACCTCTCAGCCCCAAGAGGGTCCACCCTTATGTCTCAATCAGCTGTGGGTCTAGATATGGTCAATCCAGGTTGCATCACAGCCCCTGAACGAATTTTGTAAGAATTTCTCTCTCTTTCACTGTCTTTGTTTCACGGGTTTTGAAAAGTAATTTATTTTTATAATGGGGTTTAGCTGCTTTTCACGGCTGTGTTTATGCCGCTTTACACCCCCTTGACTCACTTACAGAGAGATATCAATACATAGGTTTGAAGATTCTTACTAGTCAGATATATTCTTGTGCGGTGAATAGGGGGTGTTGAGTCCAGTTCACTGAAAAAGGAATCGGTCTTGTCTCTTACATATTGGGTTTATGGAACGGTATCTGAGCTAATTTGAAACCCTTGTTTTATGCATCACCCCACCTCACCTTTCCCGTTCAGCAGCCATAGTGTGTTTTCTAAATGTGTGACTCTGTTCTGTTTTGCAATTCAGTTCAAGTGTAGCGGTTTTTACATTCCCTCTATAAGTGATATCTTATGATAAGTGTCTTTTTCTGTGTGACTTATTTCACTTAGAATCGTCGTACCTAAATCCACTCATCATGCTGCTACTAGCCTTATGACGTTGATTTCATGGCTGAGTGATATTCCATTGTACATGAGGACCCCAACTTCTTTATCCATTTTTCTCTTTCCTAGGATATTTAAGGTGTAATGAAGTGGGGGTTCTTGTCAACAGAGCAGCCTAAACTTTGGGGTGCCTGTGTCTTGCTGATTTTTAGTTTCCAATTTATACGCCCATGAGTGGAAGTGCCCTATGCTCTCCAAGCTGTGTTTTTTAGATGTTTCAGAACACACCGTTCACTTCTCCAGAGTGGCTGGTGGCAATTTACATCCCACCCATCAGCGTAGCAAGGCTCCCATTTCTCCATGGCCGGTCCTGCATTTCTGGTTTGGACACTTTTTTCCGCATGGCCCTTTTGCCCGCTGGGAAGCGAGACTTCTTTGGAGCGCTGATTGGCCTTTCCAGGTTGCTTGGTTGGCCAAAAAGGGCGTATGCGTTTTTGCCTGAATATATTCAGGAAAAAAACGCATACGCCCTTTTTTGGCCAAGGGCATCATTGTCCACGTTTTGCCGCTTTTCATGTGCTTTCAAGGCGATTCGAATCTACCTCCTGAAATCTGTTTCCTGCAATTCTGCCTTGCTTTCAAGGCCTCTTCGTTGCCTTCCCTTAATATATTTGTGGACGAGAGTTATCATTTAAAACTCTGCAGGTTTGTGAATTGCAGTGCCCCTGAGCCCCATTTTTCAAGTCGCTTTTTTGGGTGGGGGCCGCAAAAGTGCAGGATTGCTTCAGGCCCTCTTCTCGTTCTGGGGGGGCAGGCTGAGCTTGTGCTTAATTCTTCTTCCTGATGGGAAAATAGAGTGACCTGTGCCTGTCCCAACACCTAGAGCTAGTCTCTCATTGGTTCCCCCTCTTCCCCTTCATCCTCAGGACAAATTGCAACCTGTACGGAACAGGAGGTTAAAGGTGCTGATTCTCCAAGGAGGGAGATGGCTAGTAAATCGGCTGGAATGTCGAACCCGAGCCAAAGAGATGAGAAATGAGGTGCGTTTTAGAAACTTTCCCGATCACACGGTGTACCATCTTCTGGGTTTCTCATGCCTGTTTTCGATGTAGGAAGATGCCCTTGAACCTGGAGATTTGGGACCCATGGGATGGGTACCATGCAGTATTACTTGAAAGGGTCTGCGTTGGCTCACCCAACCTCACCGAACCTCTCAGCCCCAAGAGTGTCCACCCTTATGTCTCAATCAGCTGTGGATCTAGATATGGTCAATCCAGGTTGCATCACAGCCCCTGAACGAATTTTGTAAGAATTTCTCTCTCTTTCACTGTCTTTGTTTCACTGGTTTTTAAAAGTAATTTATTTTTATAATGGGGTTTAGCTGCTTTTCACGGCTGTGTTTATGCCGCTTTACACCCCCTTGACTCACTTACAGGACAGATATCAATACATAGGTTTGAAGATTCTTACTAGTCAGATATATTCTTGTGCGGTGAATAGGGGGTGTTGAGTCTAGTTCACTGAAAAAGGAATAGGTCTTGTCTATTACATATTGGGTTTATGGAACGGTATCTGAGCTAATTTGAAACCCTTGTTTTATGCATCACCCCACCTCACCTTTCCCGTTCAGCAGCCATAGTGTGTTTCCTAGACGTGTGACTCTGTTCTGTTTGCAATTCAGTTCAAGTGTAGCGGTTTTTACATTCCCTCTATAAGTGATATCTTATAATAAGTGTCTTTTTCTGTGTGACTTATTTCACTTAGAATCGTCGTACCTAAATCCACTCATCGTGCTGCTACTAGCCTTATGACGTTGATTTCATGGCTGAGTGATATTCCATTGTACATGAGGACCCCAACTTCTTTATCCATTTTTCTCTTTCGTAGGATATTGAAGGTGTAATGAAGTGGGGGTTCTTGTCAACAGAGCAGCCCTAAACTTTGGGGTGCCTGTGTCTTGCTAATTTTTAGTTTTCCCAATTTATACGCCCATGAGTGGAAGTGCCCTATGCTCTCCAAGCTGTGTTTTTTAGATGTTTCAGAACACACCGTACACTTCTCCAGAGTGGCTGTTGGCAATTTACATCCCACCCCATCAGCGTAGCAAGGCTCCCATTTCTCCATGGCCGGTCCTGCATTTCTGGTTTGGACACTTTTTTCCGCATGGCCCTTTTGCCCGCTGGGAAGCGAGACTTCTTTGGAGCGCTGATTGGCCTTTCCAGGTTGCTTGGTTGGCCAAAAAGGGCGTATGCGTTTTTGCCTGAATATATTCAGGAAAAAACGCATACTCCCTTTTTGGCCAAGGGCATCATTGTCCACGTTTTGCCGCTTTTCATGTGCTTTCAAGGCGATTCGAATCTACCTCCTGAAATCAGTTTCCTGCAATTCTGCCTTGCTTTTAAAGCCTCTTTGTTGCCTTCCCTTAATATATTTGTGGACGAGAGGTATTTAAAACTCTGCGGGTTTGTGAATTGCAGTGCCCCTGAGCTCCATTTTTCAACTCGCTTTTTGGGAAGCTGGCCGCAAAAGCGCAGATTACTTCAGGCCCTCTTCTGGTTCTGGGGGGCAGGCTGAGCTTGTGCTTAATTCTTCTTCCTGATGGGAAAATAGAGTGACCTGTGCCTGTCCCAACACCGAGAGCTAGTCTCTCATTGGTTCCCCCCTCTTCCCCTTCATCTCAGGACAAATTGCAACCTGTACGGAACAGGAGGTTAAAGGTGCTGATTCTCCAAGGAGGGAGATGGCTAGTAAATCGGCTGGAATGGCGAACCCGAGCCAAGGAGATGAGAAATGAGGTGCGTTTTAGAAACCTTTCCCGATCACACGGTGTACCATCTTCTGGGTTTCTCATGCCTGTTTTCGATGTAGGAAGATGCCCTTGAACCTGGAGATTTGGGACCCATGGGATGGGTACCATGCAGTATTACTTGAAAGGGTCTGCATTTGCTCACCCAACCTCACCGAACCTCTCAGCCCCAAGAGGGTCCACCCCTTATGTCTCAATCAGCTGTGGGTCTAGATATGGTCAATCCAGGTTGCATCACAGCCCCTGAACGAATTTTGTAAGAATTTCTCTCTCTTTCACTGTCTTTGTTTCACGGGTTTTGAAAAGTAATTTATTTTTATAATGGGGTTTAGCTGCTTTTCACGGCTGTGTTTATGCCGCTTTACACCCCCTTGACTCACTTACAGAGAGATATCAATACATAGGTTTGAAGATTCTTACTAGTCAGATATATTCTTGTGCGGTGAATAGGGGGTGTTGAGTCCAGTTCACTGAAAAAGGAATCGGTCTTGTCTCTTACATATTGGGTTTATGGAACGGTATCTGAGCTAATTTGAAACCCTTGTTTTATGCATCACCCCACCTCACCTTTCCCGTTCAGCAGCCATAGTGTGTTTTCTAAATGTGTGACTCTGTTCTGTTTTGCAATTCAGTTCAAGTGTAGCGGTTTTTACATTCCCTCTATAAGTGATATCTTATAATAAGTGTCTTTTTCTGTGTGACTTATTTCACTTAGAATTGTCGTACCTAAATCCACTCATCATGCTGCTACTAGCCTTATGACGTTGATTTCATGGCTGAGTGATATTCCATTGTACATGAGGACCACAACTTCTTTATCCATTTTTCTCTTTCCTAGGATATTTAAGGTGTAATGAAGTGGGGGTTCTTGTCAACAGAGCAGCCCTAAACTTTGGGGTGCCTGTGTCTTGCTGATTTTTAGTTTTCCAATTTATACGCCCATGAGTGGAAGTGCCCTATGCTCTCCAAGCTGTGTTTTTTAGATGTTTCAGAACACACCGTTCACTTCTCCAGAGTGGCTGGTGGCAATTTACATCCCACCCATCAGCGTAGCAAGGCTCCCATTTCTCCATGGCCGGTCCTGCATTTCTGGTTTGGACACTTTTTTCCGCATGGCCCTTTTGCGGCTGGGAAGCAAGACTTCTTTGGAGCGCTGATTGGCCTTTCCAGGTTGCTTGGTTGGCCAAAAAGGGCGTATGCGTTTTTTCCTGAATATATTCAGGAAAAAAGGCATACGCCCTTTTTGGCCAAGGGCATCATTGTCCACGTTTTGCCGCTTTTCATGTGCTTTCAAGGCGATTCGAATCTACCTCCTGAAATCAGTTTCCTGCAATTCTGCCTTGCTTTTAAAGCCTCTTTGTTGCCTTCCCTTAATATATTTGTGGACGAGAGGTATTTAAAACTCTGCGGGTTTGTGAATTGCAGTGCCCCTGAGCTCCATTTTTCAACTCGCTTTTTTGGAAGCTGGCCGCAAAAGCGCAGGATTACTTCAGGCCCTCTTCTGGTTCTGGGGGGCAGGCTGAGCTTGTGCTTAATTCTTCTTCCTGATGGGAAAATAGAGTGACCTGTGCCTGTCCCAACACCGAGAGCTAGTCTCTCATTGGTTCCCCCTCTTCCCCTTCATCCTCAGGACAAATTGCAACCTGTACGGAACAGGAGGGTAAAGGTGCTGATTCTCCAAGGAGGGAGATGGCTAGTAAATCGGCTGGAATGGCGAACCCGAGCCAAGGAGATGAGAAATGAGGTGCGTTTTAGAAACCTTTCCCGATCACACGGTGTACCATCTTCTGGGTTTCTCATGCCTGTTTTCGATGTAGGAAGATGCCCTTGAACCTGGAGATTTGGGACCCATGGGATGGGTACCATGCAGTATTACTTGAAAGGGTCTGCATTTGCTCACCCAACCTCACCGAACCTCTCAGCCCCAAGAGGGTCCACCCTTATGTCTCAATCAGCTGTGGGTCTAGATATGGTCAATCCAGGTTGCATCACAGCCCCTGAACGAATTTTGTAAGAATTTCTCTCTCTTTCACTGTCTTTGTTTCACGGGTTTTGAAAAGTAATTTATTTTTATAATGGGGTTTAGCTGCTTTTCACGGCTGTGTTTATGCCGCTTTACACCCCCTTGACTCACTTACAGAGAGATATCAATACATAGGTTTGAAGATTCTTACTAGTCAGATATATTCTTGTGCGGTGAATAGGGGGTGTTGAGTCCAGTTCACTGAAAAAGGAATCGGTCTTGTCTCTTACATATTGGGTTTATGGAACGGTATCTGAGCTAATTTGAAACCCTTGTTTTATGCATCACCCCACCTCACCTTTCCCGTTCAGCAGCCATAGTGTGTTTTCTAAATGTGTGACTCTGTTCTGTTTTGCAATTCAGTTCAAGTGTAGCGGTTTTTACATTCCCTCTATAAGTGATATCTTATAATAAGTGTCTTTTTCTGTGTGACTTATTTCACTTAGAATTGTCGTACCTAAATCCACTCATCATGCTGCTACTAGCCTTATGACGTTGATTTCATGGCTGAGTGATATTCCATTGTACATGAGGACCACAACTTCTTTATCCATTTTTCTCTTTCCTAGGATATTTAAGGTGTAATGAAGTGGGGGTTCTTGTCAACAGAGCAGCCCTAAACTTTGGGGTGCCTGTGTCTTGCTGATTTTTAGTTTTCCAATTTATACGCCCATGAGTGGAAGTGCCCTATGCTCTCCAAGCTGTGTTTTTTAGATGTTTCAGAACACACCGTTCACTTCTCCAGAGTGGCTGGTGGCAATTTACATCCCACCCATCAGCGTAGCAAGGCTCCCATTTCTCCATGGCCGGTCCTGCATTTCTGGTTTGGACACTTTTTTCCGCATGGCCCTTTTGCCGCTGGGAAGCAAGACTTCTTTGGAGCGCTGATTGGCCTTTCCAGGTTGCTTGGTTGGCCAAAAAGGGCGTATGCGTTTTTTCCTGAATATATTCAGGAAAAAACGCATACGCCCTTTTTGGCCAAGGGCATCATTGTCCACGTTTTGACGCTTTTCATGTGCTTTCAAGGCGATTCGAATCTACCTCCTGAAATCTGTTTCCTGCAATTCTGCCTTGCTTTCAAAGCCTCTTCGTTGCCTTCCCTTAATATATTTGTGGACGAGAGGTATCATTTAAAACTCTGCAGTTTTGTGAATTGCAGCGCCCCTGAGCTCCATTTTTCAACTCGCTTTTTTGGGAGCTGGCCGCAAAAGCGCAGGATTGCTTCAGGCCCTCTTCTGGTTCTGGGGGGCAGGCTGAGCTTGTGCTTAATTCTTCTTCCTGATGGGAAAATAGAGTGACCTGTGCCTGTCCCAACACCTAGAGCTAGTCTCTCATTGGTTCCCCCTCTTCCCCTTCATCCTCAGGACAAATTGCAACCTGTACGGAACAGGAGGTTAAAGGTGCTGATTCTCCAAGGAGGGAGATGGCTAGTAAATCGGCTGGAATGGCGAACCCGAGCCAAGGAGATGAGAAATGAGGTGCGTTTTAGAAACCTTTCCCGATCACACGGTGTACCATCTTCTGGGTTTCTCATGCCTGTTTTCGACGTAGGAAGATGCCCTTGAACCTGGAGATTTGGGACCCATGGGATGGGTACCATGCAGTATTACTTGAAAGGGTCTGCGTTGGCTCACCCAACCTCACCGAACCTCTCAGCCCCAAGAGTGTCCACCCTTATGTCTCAATCAGCTGTGGATCTAGATATGGTCAATCCAGGTTGCATCACAGCCCCTGAACGAATTTTGTAAGAATTTCTCTCTCTTTCACTGTCTTTGTTTCACTGGTTTTTAAAAGTAATTTATTTTTATAATGGGGTTTAGCTGCTTTTCACGGCTGTGTTTATGCCGCTTTACACCCCCTTGACTCACTTACAGAGAGATATCAATACATAGGTTTGAAGATTCTTACTAGTCAGATATATTCTTGTGCGGTGAATAGGGGGTGTTGAGTCCAGTTCACTGAAAAAGGAATCGGTCTTGTCTCTTACATATTGGGTTTATGGAACGGTATCTGAGCTAATTTGAAACACTTGTTTTATGCATCACCCCACCTCACCTTTCCCGTTCAGCAGCCATAGTGTGTTTCCTAGACGTGTGACTCTGTTCTGTTTTGCAATTCAGTTCAAGTGTAGCGGTTTTTATATTCCCTCTATTAGTGATATCCTATGATAAGTGTCTTTTTCTGTGTGACTTATTTCACTTAGAATCGTCGTACCTAAATCCACTCATCGTGCTGCTACTAGCCTTATGACGTTGATTTCATGGCTGAGTGATATTCCATTGTACATGAGGACCACAACTTCTTTATCCATTTTTCTCTTTCCTAGGATATTTAAGGTGTAATGAAGTGGGGGTTCTTGTCAACAGAGCAGCCCTAACCTTTGGGGTGCCTGTGTCTTGCTGATTTTTACTTTTCCCAATTTATACGCCCATGAGTGGAAGTGCCCTATGCTCTCCAAGCTGTGTTTTTTAGATGTTTCAGAACACACTGTACACTTCTCCAGAGTGGCTGTTGGCAATTTACATCCCACCCATCAGCGTAGCAAGGCTCCCATTTCTCCATGGCCGGTCCTGCATTTCTGGTTTGGACACTTTTTTCCGCATGGCCCTTTTGCCCGCTGGGAAGCGAGACTTCTTTGGAGCGCTGATTGGCCTTTCCAGGTTGCTTGGTTGGCCAAAAAGGGCGTATGCGTTTTTGCCTGAATATATTCAGGAAAAAACGCATACGCCCTTTTTGGCCAAGGGCATCATTGTCCACGTTTTGCCGCTTTTCATGTGCTTTCAAGGCGATTCGAATCTACCTCCTGAAATCTGTTTCCTGCAATTCTGCCTTGCTTTCAAGGCCTCTTCGTTGCCTTCCCTTAATATATTTGTGGACGAGAGTTATCATTTAAAACTCTGCAGGTTTGTGAATTGCAGTGCCCCTGAGCCCCATTTTTCAAGTCGCTTTTTTGGGTGGGGGCCGCAAAAGTGCAGGATTGCTTCAGGCCCTCTTCTCGTTCTGGGGGGCAGGCTGAGCTTGTGCTTAATTCTTCTTCCTGATGGGAAAATAGAGTGACCTGTGCCTGTCCCAAAACCTAGAGCTAGTCTCTCATTGGTTCCCCCTCTTCCCCTTCATCCTCAGGACAAATTGCAACCTGTACGGAACAGGAGGTTAAAGGTGCTGATTCTCCAAGGAGGGAGATGGCTAGTAAATCGGCTGGAATGTCGAACCCGAGCCAAGGAGATGAGAACTGAGGTGCGTTTTAGAAACCTTTCCCGATCACACGGTGTACCATCTTCTGGGTTTCTCATGCCTGTTTTCGATGTAGGAAGATGCCCTTGAACCTGGAGATTTGGGACCCATGGGATGGGTACCATGCAGTATTACTTGAAAGGGTCTGCGTTGGCTCACCCAACCTCACCGAACCTCTCAGCCCCAAGAGTGTCCACCCTTATGTCTCAATCAGCTGTGGATCTAGATATGGTCAATCCAGGTTGCATCACAGCCCCTGAACGAATTTTGTAAGAATTTCTCTCTCTTTCACTGTCTTTGTTTCACTGGTTTTTAAAAGTAATTTATTTTTATAATGGGGTTTAGCTGCTTTTCACGGCTGTGTTTATGCCGCTTTACACCCCCTTGACTCACTTACAGACAGATATCAATACATAGGTTTGAAGATTCTTACTAGTCAGATATATTCTTGTGCGGTGAATAGGGGGTGTTGAGTCTAGTTCACTGAAAAAGGAATAGGTCTTGTCTATTACATATTGGGTTTATGGAACGGTATCTGAGCTAATTTGAAACCCTTGTTTTATGCATCACCCCACCTCACCTTTCCCGTTCAGCAGCCATAGTGTGTTTCCTAGACGTGTGACTCTGTTCTGTTTTGCAATTCAGTTCAAGTGTAGCGGTTTTTACATTCCCTCTATAAGTGATATCTTATAATAAGTGTCTTTTTCTGTGTGACTTATTTCACTTAGAATCGTCGTACCTAAATCCACTCATCGTGCTGCTACTAGCCTTATGACGTTGATTTCATGGCTGAGTGATATTCCATTGTACATGAGGACCCCAACTTCTTTATCCATTTTTCTCTTTCGTAGGATATTGAAGGTGTAATGAAGTGGGGGTTCTTGTCAACAGAGCAGCCCTAAACTTTGGGGTGCCTGTGTCTTGCTGATTTTTAGTTTTCCCAATTTATACGCCCATGAGTGGAAGTGCCCTATGCTCTCCAAGCTGTGTTTTTTAGATGTTTCAGAACACACCGTACACTTCTCCAGAGTGGCTGTTGGCAATTTACATCCCACCCATCAGCGTAGCAAGGCTCCCATTTCTCCATGGCCGGTCCTGCATTTCTGGTTTGGACACTTTTTTCCGCATGGCCCTTTTGCCCGCTGGGAAGCGAGACTTCTTTGGAGCGCTGATTGGCCTTTCCAGGTTGCTTGGTTGGCCAAAAAGGGCGTATGCGTTTTTGCCTGAATATATTCAGGAAAAAACGCATACTCCCTTTTTGGCCAAGGGCATCATTGTCCACGTTTTGCCGCTTTTCATGTGCTTTCAAGGCGATTCGAATCTACCTCCTGAAATCAGTTTCCTGCAATTCTGCCTTGCTTTTAAAGCCTCTTTGTTGCCTTCCCTTAATATATTTGTGGACGAGAGGTATTTAAAACTCTGCGGGTTTGTGAATTGCAGTGCCCCTGAGCTCCATTTTTCAACTCGCTTTTTTGGGAGCTGGCCGCAAAAGCGCAGGATTACTTCAGGCCCTCTTCTGCTTCTGGGGGGCAGGCTGAGCTTGTGCTTAATTCTTCTTCCTGATGGGAAAATAGAGTGACCTGTGCCTGTCCCAACACCTAGAGCTAGTCTCTCATTGGTTCCCCCTTTTCCCCTTCATCCTCAGGACAAATTGCAACCTGTACGGAACAGGAGGTTAAAGGTGCTGATTCTCCAAGGTGGGAGATGGCTAGTAAATCGGCTGGAATGGCGAACCCGAGCCAAGGAGATGAGAAATGAGGTGCGTTTTAGAAACCTTTCCCGATCACACGGTGTACCATCTTCTGGGTTTCTCATGCATGTTTTCGATGTAGGAAGATGCCCTTGAACCTGGAGATTTGGGACCCATGGGATGGCTACCATGCAGTATTACTTGAAAGGGTCTGCGTTGGCTCACCCAACCTCACCGAACCTCTCAGCCCCAAGAGGGTCCACCCTTATGTCTCAATCAGCTGTGTGTCTAGATATGGTCAATCCAGGTTGCATCACAGCCCCTGAACGAATTTTGTAAGAATTTCTCTCTCTTTCACTGTCTTTGTTTCACTGGTTTTGAAAAGTAATTTATTTTTATAATGGGGTTTAGCTGCTTTTCACGGCTGTGTTTATGCCGCTTTACACCCCCTTGACTCACTTACAGAGAGATATCAATACATAGGTTTGAAGATTCTTACTATTCAGATATATTCTTGTGCGGTGAATAGGGGGTGTTGAGTCCAGTTCACTGAGCAAGGAATAGGTCTTGTCTATTACATATTGGGTTTATGGAACGGTATCTGAGCTAATTTGAAACCCTTGTTTTATGCATCACCCCACCTCACCTTTCCCGTTCAGCAGCCATAGTGTGTTTTCTAAACGTGTGACTCTGTTCTGTTTTGCAATTCAGTTCAAGTGTAGCGGTTTTTACATTCCCTCTAGAAGTGATATCTTATGATAAGTGTCTTTTTCTGTGTGACTTATTTCACTTAGAATCGTCGTACCTAAATCCACTCATCATGCTGCTACTAGCCTTATGACGTTGATTTCATGGCTGAGTGATATTCCATTGTACAGGAGGACCACAACTTCTTTATCCATTTTTCTCTTTCCTAGGATATTTCAGGTGTAATGAAGTGGGGGTTCTTGTCAACAGAGCAGCCCTAAACTTTGGGGTGCCTGTGTCTTGCTGATTTTTAGTTTTCCCAATTTATACGCCCATGAGTGGAAGTGCCCTATGCTCTCCAAGCTGTGTTTTTTAGATGTTTCAGAACACACCGTACACTTCTCCAGAGTGGCTGTTGGCAATTTACATCCCACCCATCAGCGTAGCAAGGCTCCCATTTCTCCATGGCCGGTCCTGCATTTCTGGTTTGGACACTTTTTTCCGCATGGCCCTTTTGCCCGCTGGGAAGCGAGACTTCTTTGGAGCGCTGATTGGCCTTTCCAGGTTGCTTGGTTGGCCAAAAAGGGCGTATGCGTTTTTTTCCTGAATATATTCAGGAAAAAACGCATACGCCCTTTTTGGCCAAGGGCATCATTGTCCACGTTTTGCCGCTTTTCATGTGCTTTCAAGGCGATTCGAATCTACCTCCTGAAATCTGTTTCCTGCAATTCTGCCTTGCTTTCAAAGCCTCTTCGTTGCCTTCCCTTAATATATTTGTGGACGAGAGTTATTTAAAACTCTGCAGTTTTGTGAATTGCAGTGCCCCTGAGCTCCATTTTTCAACTCGCTTTTTTGGGAGCTGGCCGCAAAAGCGCGGGATTGCTTCAGGCCCTCTTCTGCTTCTGGGGGGCAGGCTGAGCTTGTGCTTAATTCTTCTTCCTGATGGGAAAATAGAGTGACCTGTGCCTGTCCCAACACCTAGAGCTAGTCTCTCATTGGTTCCCCCTTTTCCCCTTCATCCTCAGGACAAATTGCAACCTGTACGGAACAGGAGGTTAAAGGTGCTGATTCTCCAAGGTGGGAGATGGCTAGTAAATCGGCTGGAATGGCGAACCCGAGCCAAGGAGATGAGAAATGAGGTGCGTTTTAGAAACCTTTCCCGATCACACGGTGTACCATCTTCTGGGTTTCTCATGCATGTTTTCGATGTAGGAAGATGCCCTTGAACCTGGAGATTTGGGACCCATGGGATGGCTACCATGCAGTATTACTTGAAAGGGTCTGCGTTGGCTCACCCAACCTCACCGAACCTCTCAGCCCCAAGAGGGTCCACCCTTATGTCTCAATCAGCTGTGTGTCTAGATATGGTCAATCCAGGTTGCATCACAGCCCCTGAACGAATTTTGTAAGAATTTCTCTCTCTTTCACTGTCTTTGTTTCACTGGTTTTGAAAAGTAATTTATTTTTATAATGGGGTTTAGCTGCTTTTCACGGCTGTGTTTATGCCGCTTTACACCCCCTTGACTCACTTACAGAGAGATATCAATACATAGGTTTGAAGATTCTTACTATTCAGATATATTCTTGTGCGGTGAATAGGGGGTGTTGAGTCCAGTTCACTGAGCAAGGAATAGGTCTTGTCTATTACATATTGGGTTTATGGAACGGTATCTGAGCTAATTTGAAACCCTTGTTTTATGCATCACCCCACCTCACCTTTCCCGTTCAGCAGCCATAGTGTGTTTTCTAAACGTGTGACTCTGTTCTGTTTTGCAATTCAGTTCAAGTGTAGCGGTTTTTACATTCCCTCTAGAAGTGATATCTTATGATAAGTGTCTTTTTCTGTGTGACTTATTTCACTTAGAATCGTCGTACCTAAATCCACTCATCATGCTGCTACTAGCCTTATGACGTTGATTTCATGGCTGAGTGATATTCCATTGTACAGGAGGACCACAACTTCTTTATCCATTTTTCTCTTTCCTAGGATATTTCAGGTGTAATGAAGTGGGGGTTCTTGTCAACAGAGCAGCCCTAAACTTTGGGGTGCCTGTGTCTTGCTGATTTTTAGTTTTCCCAATTTATACGCCCATGAGTGGAAGTGCCCTATGCTCTCCAAGCTGTGTTTTTTAGATGTTTCAGAACACACCGTACACTTCTCCAGAGTGGCTGTTGGCAATTTACATCCCACCCATCAGCGTAGCAAGGCTCCCATTTCTCCATGGCCGGTCCTGCATTTCTGGTTTGGACACTTTTTTCCGCATGGCCCTTTTGCCCGCTGGGAAGCGAGACTTCTTTGGAGCGCTGATTGGCCTTTCCAGGTTGCTTGGTTGGCCAAAAAGGGCGTATGCGTTTTTTTCCTGAATATATTCAGGAAAAAACGCATACGCCCTTTTTGGCCAAGGGCATCATTGTCCACGTTTTGCCGCTTTTCATGTGCTTTCAAGGCGATTCGAATCTACCTCCTGAAATCTGTTTCCTGCAATTCTGCCTTGCTTTCAAAGCCTCTTCGTTGCCTTCCCTTAATATATTTGTGGACGAGAGTTATTTAAAACTCTGCAGTTTTGTGAATTGCAGTGCCCCTGAGCTCCATTTTTCAACTCGCTTTTTTGGGAGCTGGCCGCAAAAGCGCAGGATTGCTTCAGGCCCTCTTCTGGTTCTGGGGGCAGGCTGAGCTTGTGCTTAATTCTTCTTCCTGATGGGAAAATAGAGTGACCCGTGCCTGTCCCAACACTTAGAGCTAGTCTCTCATTGGTTCCCCCTCTTCCCGTTCATCCTCAGGACAAATTGCAACCTGTACGGAACAGGAGGTTAAAGTTGCTGATTCTCCAAAGAGGGAGATGGCTAGTAAATCGGCTGGAATGGCGAACCC
Organism: Balaenoptera acutorostrata; assembly: GCF_949987535.1. NCBI lineage: Eukaryota > Metazoa > Chordata > Mammalia > Artiodactyla > Balaenopteridae > Balaenoptera > Balaenoptera acutorostrata. The sequence goes on from NW_026646696.1 coordinate 435,418, forward strand.
GAGCAAAAGAGATGAGAAATGAGGTGCGTTTTAGAAACCATTCCCGATCACACAGTGTACCATCTTCTGGGTTTCTCATGCATGTTTTCGATGTAGGAAGATGCCCTTGAACCTGGAGATTTGGGACCCATGGGATGGGTACCATGCAGTATTACTTGAAAGGGTCTGCGTTGGCTCACCCAACCTCACCGAACCTCTCAGCCCCAAGGGGGTCCACCCTTATGTCTCAATCAGCTGTAGGTCTAGATATGGTCAATCCAGGTTGCATCACAGCCCCTGAACGAATTTTGTAAGAATTTCTCTCTCTTTCACTGTCTTTGTTTCACGGGTTTTGAAAAGTAATTTATTTTTATAATGGGGTTTAGCTGCTTTTCACGGCTGTGTTTATGCCGCTTTACACCTCCTTGACTCACTTACAGAGAGATATCAATACATAGGTTTGAAGATTCTTACTAGTCAGATATATTCTTGTGCGGTGAATAGGGGGTGTTGAGTCCAGTTCACTGAGCAAGGAATAGGTCTTGTCTATTACATATTGGGTTTATGGAACGGTATCTGAGCTAATTTGAAACCCTTGTTTTATGCATCACCCCACCTCACCTTTCCCGTTCAGCAGCCATAGTGTGTTTTCTAAACGTGTGACTCTGTTCTGTTTTGCAATTCAGTTCAAGTGTAGCGGTTTTTACATTCCCTCTATAAGTGATATCTTATGATAAGTGTCTTTTTCTGTGTGACTTATTTCACTTAGAATCGTCGTACCTAAATCCACTCATCGTGCTGCTACTAGCCTTATGACTTTGATTTCATGGCTGAGTGATATTCCATTGTACATGAGGACCACAACTTCTTTATCCATTTTTCTCTTTCCTAGGATATTTCAGGTGTAATGAAGTGGGGGTTCTTGTCAACAGAGCAGCCCTAAACTTTGGGGTGCCTGTGTCTTGCTGATTTTTAGTTTTCCCAATTTATACGCCCATGAGTGGAAGTGCCCTATGCTCTCCAAGCTGTGTTTTTTAGATGTTTCAGAACACACCGTACACTTCTCCAGAGTGGCTGTTGGCAATTTACATCCCACCCATCAGCGTAGCAAGGCTCCCATTTCTCCATGGCCGGTCCTGCATTTCTGGTTTGGACACTTTTTTCCGCATGGCCCTTTTGCCCGCTGGGAAGCGAGACTTCTTTGGAGCGCTGATTGGCCTTTCCAGGTTGCTTGGTTGGCCAAAAAGGGCGTATGCGTTTTTTCCTGAATATATTCAGGAAAAAACGCATACGCCCTTTTTGGCCAAGGGCATCATTGTCCACGTTTGGCCGCTTTTCATGTGCTTTCAAGGCGATTCGAATCTACCTCCTGAAATCAGTTTCCTGCAATTCTGCCTTGCTTTTAAAGCCTCTTTGTTGCCTTCCCTTAATATATTTGTGGACGAGAGGTATCATTTAAAACTCTGCGGGTTTGTGAATTGCAGTGCCCCTGAGCTCCATTTTTCAACTCGCTTTTTTGGGAGCTGGCCGCAAAAGCGCAGGATTACTTCAGGCCCTCTTCTGGTTCTGGGGGGCAGGCTGAGCTTGTGCTTAATTCTTCTTCCTGATGGGAAAATAGAGTGACCTGTGCCTGTCCCAACACCTAGAGCTAGTCTCTCATTGGTTCCCCCTTTTCCCCTTCATCCTCAGGACAAATTGCAACCTGTACGGAACAGGAGGTTAAAGGTGCTGATTCTCCAAGGTGGGAGATGGCTAGTAAATCGGCTGGAATGGCGAACCCGAGCCAAGGAGATGAGAAATGAGGTGCGTTTTAGAAACCTTTCCCGATCACACGGTGTACCATCTTCTGGGTTTCTCATGCATGTTTTCGATGTAGGAAGATGCCCTTGAACCTGGAGATTTGGGACCCATGGGATGGCTACCATGCAGTATTACTTGAAAGGGTCTGCGTTGGCTCACCCAACCTCACCGAACCTCTCAGCCCCAAGAGGGTCCACCCTTATGTCTCAATCAGCTGTGGGTCTAGATATGGTCAATCCAGGTTGCATCACAGCCCCTGAACGAATTTTGTAAGAATTTCTCTCTCTTTCACTGTCTTTGTTTCACTGGTTTTGAAAAGTAATTTATTTTTATAATGGGGTTTAGCTGCTTTTCACGGCTGTGTTTATGCCGCTTTACACCCCCTTGACTCACTTACAGAGAGATATCAATACATAGGTTTGAAGATTCTTACTAGTCAGATATATTCTTGTGCGGTGAATAGGGGGTGTTGAGTCCAGTTCACTGAGCAAGGAATAGGTCTTGTCTATTACATATTGGGTTTATGGAACGGTATCTGAGCTAATTTGAAACCCTTGTTTTATGCATCACCCCACCTCACCTTTCCCGTTCAGCAGCCATAGTGTGTTTTCTAAACGTGTGACTCTGTTCTGTTTTGCAATTCAGTTCAAGTGTAGCGGTTTTTACATTCCCTCTATAAGTGATACCTTATGATAAGTGTCTTTTTCTGTGTGACTTATTTCACTTAGAATCGTCGTACCTAAATCCACTCATCGTGCTGCTACTAGCCTTATGACGTTGATTTCATGGCTGAGTGATATTCCATTGTACAGGAGGACCACAACTTCTTTATCCATTTTTCTCTTTCCTAGGATATTTCAGGTGTAATGAAGTGGGGGTTCTTGTCAACAGAGCAGCCCTAAACTTTGGGGTGCCTGTGTCTTGCTGATTTTTAGTTTTCCCAATTTATACGCCCATGAGTGGAAGTGCCCTATGCTCTCCAAGCTGTGTTTTTTAGATGTTTCAGAACACACCGTACACTTCTCCAGAGTGGCTGTTGGCAATTTACATCCCACCCATCAGCGTAGCAAGGCTCCCATTTCTCCATGGCCGGTCCTGCATTTCTGGTTTGGACACTTTTTTCCGCATGGCCCTTTTGCCCGCTGGGAAGCGAGACTTCTTTGGAGCGCTGATTTGCCTTTCCAGGTTGCTTGGTTGGCCAAAAAGGGCGTATGCGTTTTTTTCCTGAATATATTCAGGAAAAAACGCATACGCCCTTTTTGGCCAAGGGCATCATTGTCCACGTTTTGCCGCTTTTCATGTGCTTTCAAGGCGATTCGAATCTACCTCCTGAAATCTGTTTCCTGCAATTCTGCCTTGCTTTCAAAGCCTCTTCGTTGCCTTCCCTTAATATATTTGTGGACGAGAGTTATTTAAAACTCTGCAGTTTTGTGAATTGCAGTGCCCCTGAGCTCCATTTTTCAACTCGCTTTTTTGGGAGCTGGCCGCAAAAACGCTGGATTGCTTCAGGCCCTCTTCTGGTTCTGGGGGCAGGCTGAGCTTGTGCTTAATTCTTCTTCCTGATGGGAAAATAGAGTGACCCGTGCCTGTCCCAACACTTAGAGCTAGTCTCTCATTGGTTCCCCCTCTTCCCGTTCATCCTCAGGACAAATTGCAACCTGTACGGAACAGGAGGTTAAAGTTGCTGATTCTCCAAAGAGAGAGATGGCTAGTAAATCGGCTGGAATGGCGAACCCGAGCAAAAGAGATGAGAAATGAGGTGCGTTTTAGAAACCATTCCCGATCACACAGTGTACCATCTTCTGGGTTTCTCATGCATGTTTTCGATGTAGGAAGATGCCCTTGAACCTGGAGATTTGGGACCCATGGGATGGGTACCATGCAGTATTACTTGAAAGGGTCTGCGTTGGCTCACCCAACCTCACCGAACCTCTCAGCCCCAAGGGGGTCCACCCTTATGTCTCAATCAGCTGTAGGTCTTCATATGGTCAATCCAGGTTGCATCACAGCCCCTGAACGAATTTTGTAAGAATTTCTCTCTCTTTCACTGTCTTTGTTTCACGGGTTTTGAAAAGTAATTTATTTTTATAATGGGGTTTAGCTGCTTTTCACGGCTGTGTTTATGCCGCTTTACACCCCCTTGACTCACTTACAGAGAGACATCAATACATAGGTTTGAAGATTCTTACTAGTCAGATATATTCTTGTGCGGTGAATAGGGGGTGTTGAGTCCAGTTCACTGAGCAAGGAATAGGTCTTGTCTATTACATATTGGGTTTATGGAACGGTATCTGAGCTAATTTGAAACCCTTGTTTTATGCATCACCCCACCTCACCTTTCCCGTTCAGCAGCCATAGTGTGTTTTCTAAACGTGTGACTCTGTTCTGTTTTGCAATTCAGTTCAAGTGTAGCGGTTTTTACATTCCCTCTATAAGTGATATCTTATGATAAGTGTCTTTTTCTGTGTGACTTATTTCACTTAGAATCGTCGTACCTAAATCCACTCATCGTGCTGCTACTAGCCTTATGACTTTGATTTCATGGCTGAGTGATATTCCATTGTACATGAGGACCACAACTTCTTTATCCATTTTTCGCTTTCCTAGGATATTTAAGGTGTAATGAAGTGGGGGTTCTTGTCAACAGAGCAGCCCTAAACTTTGGGGTGCCTGTGTCTTGCTGATTTTTAGTTTTCCCAATTTATACGCCCATGAGTGGAAGTGCCCTATGCTCTCCAAGCTGTGTTTTTTAGATGTTTCAGAACACACTGTACACTTCTCCAGAGTGGCTGTTGGCAATTTACATCCCACCCATCAGCGTAGCAAGGCTCCCATTTCTCCATGGCCGGTCCTGCATTTCTGGTTTGGACACTTTTTTCCGCATGGCCCTTTTGCCCGCTGGGAAGCGAGACTTCTTTGGAGCGCTGATTTGCCTTTCCAGGTTGCCTGGTTGGCCAAAAAGGGCGTATGCGTTTTTTCCTGAATATATTCAGGAAAAAACGCATACGCCCTTTTTGGCCAAGGGCATCATTGTCCACGTTTGGCCGCTTTTCATATGCTTTCAAGGCGATTCGAATCTACCTCCTGAAATCAGTTTCCTGCAATTCTGCCTTGCTTTCAAAGCCTCTTTGTTGCCTTCCCTTAATGTATTTGTGGACTACAGGTATCATTTAAAACTCTGCGGGTTTGTGAATTGCAGTGCCCCTGAGCTCCATTTTTCAACTCGCTTTTTTGGGAGCTGGCCGCAAAAGCGCCGGATTACTTCAGGCCCTCTTCTGGTTCTGGGGGGCAGGCTGAGCTTGTGCTTAATTCTTCTTCCTGATGGGAAAATAGAGTGACCCGTGCCTGTCCCAACACCTAGAGCTAGTCTCTCATTGGTTTCCCCTTTTCCCCTTCATCCTCAGGAAAAATTGCAACCTGTACGGAACAGGAGGTTAAAGGTGCTGATTCTCCAAGGTGGGAGATGGCTAGTAAATCGGCTGGAATGGCGAACCCGAGCCAAGGAGATGAGAAATGAGGTGCGTTTTAGAAACCTTTCCCGATCACACGGTGTACCATCTTCTGGGTTTCTCATGCATGTTTTCGATGTAGGAAGATGCCCTTGAACCTGGAGATTTGGGACCCATGGGATGGCTACCATGCAGTATTACTTGAAAGGGTCTGCGTTGGCTCACCCAACCTCACCGAAACTCTCAGCCCCAAGAGTGTCCACCCTTATGTCTCAATCAGCTGTGGGTCTAGATATGGTCAATCCAGGTTGCATCACAGCCCCTGAACGAATTTTGTAAGAATTTCTCTCTCTTTCACTGTCTTTGTTTCACTGGTTTTGAAAAGTAATTTATTTTTATAATGGGGTTTAGCTGCTTTTCACGGCTGTGTTTATGCCGCTTTACACCCCCTTGACTCACTTACAGAGAGATATCAATACATAGGTTTGAAGATTCTTACTAGTCATATATATTCTTGTGCGGTGAATAGGGGGTGTTGAGTCCAGTTCACTGAGCAAGGAATAGGTCTTGTCTATTACATATTGGGTTTATGGAACGGTATCTGAGCTAATTTGAAACCCTTGTTTTATGCAACACCCCACCTCACCTTTCCCGTTCAGCAGCCATAGTGTGTTTTCTAAACGTGTGACTCTGTTCTGTTTTGCAATTCAGTTCAAGTGTAGCGGTTTTTACATTCCCTCTATAAGTGATATCTTATGATAACTGTCTTTTTCTGTGTGACTTATTTCACTTAGAATCGTCGTACCTAAATCCACTCATCGTGCTGCTACTAGCCTTATGACGTTGATTTCATGGCTGAGTGATATTCCATTGTACAGGAGGACCACAACTTCTTTATCCATTTTTCTCTTTCCTAGGATATTTCAGGTGTAATGAAGTGGGGGTTCTTGTCAACAGAGCAGCCCTAAACTTTGGGGTGCCTGTGTCTTGCTGATTTTTAGTTTTCCCAATTTATACGCCCATGAGTGGAAGTGCCCTATGCTCTCCAAGCTGTGTTTTTTAGATGTTTCAGAACACACCGTACACTTCTCCAGAGTGGCTGTTGGCAATTTACATCCCACCCATCAGCGTAGCAAGACTCCCATTTCTCCATGGCCGGTCCTGCATTTCTGGTTTGGACACTTTTTTCCGCATGGCCCTTTTGCCCGCTGGGAAGCGAGACTTCTTTGGAGCGCTGATTTGCCTTTCCAGGTTGCTTGGTTGGCCAAAAAGGGCGTATGCGTTTTTTCCTGAATATATTCAGGAAAAAACGCATACGCCCTTTTTGGCCAAGGGCATCATTGTCCACGTTTGGCCGCTTTTCATGTGCTTTCAAGGCGATTCGAATCTACCTCCTGAAATCAGTTTCCTGCAATTCTGCCTTGCTTTCAAAGCCTCTTTGTTGCCTTCCCTTAATGTATTTGTGGACTACAGGTATCATTTAAAACTCTGCGGGTTTGTGAATTGCAGTGCCCCTGAGCTCCATTTTTCAACTCGCTTTTTTGGGAGCTGGCCGCAAAAGCGCCGGATTACTTCAGGCCCTCTTCTGGTTCTGGGGGGCAGGCTGAGCTTGTGCTTAATTCTTCTTCCTGATGGGAAAATAGAGTGACCCGTGCCTGTCCCAACACCTAGAGCTAGTCTCTCATTGGTTTCCCCTTTTCCCCTTCATCCTCAGGAAAAATTGCAACCTGTACGGAACAGGAGGTTAAAGGTGCTGATTCTCCAAGGTGGGAGATGGCTAGTAAATCGGCTGGAATGGCGAACCCGAGCCAAGGAGATGAGAAATGAGGTGCGTTTTAGAAACCTTTCCCGATCACACGGTGTACCATCTTCTGGGTTTCTCATGCATGTTTTCGATGTAGGAAGATGCCCTTGAACCTGGAGATTTGGGACCCATGGGATGGCTACCATGCAGTATTACTTGAAAGGGTCTGCGTTGGCTCACCCAACCTCACCGAAACTCTCAGCCCCAAGAGTGTCCACCCTTATGTCTCAATCAGCTGTGGGTCTAGATATGGTCAATCCAGGTTGCATCACAGCCCCTGAACGAATTTTGTAAGAATTTCTCTCTCTTTCACTGTCTTTGTTTCACTGGTTTTGAAAAGTAATTTATTTTTATAATGGGGTTTAGCTGCTTTTCACGGCTGTGTTTATGCCGCTTTACACCCCCTTGACTCACTTACAGAGAGATATCAATACATAGGTTTGAAGATTCTTACTAGTCAGATATAGTCTTGTGCGGTGAATAGGGGGTGTTGAGTCCAGTTCACTGAGCAAGGAATAGGTCTTGTCTATTACATATTGGGTTTATGGAACGGTATCTGAGCTAATTTGAAACCCTTGTTTTATGCAACACCCCACCTCACCTTTCCCGTTCAGCAGCCATAGTGTGTTTTCTAAACGTGTGACTCTATTCTGTTTTGCAATTCAGTTCAAGTGTAGCGGTTTTTACATTCCCTCTATAAGTGATATCTTATGATAAGTGTCTTTTTCTGTGTGACTTATTTCACTTAGAATCGTCGTACCTAAATCCACTCATCGTGCTGCTACTAGCCTTATGACGTTGATTTCATGGCTGAGTGATATTCCATTGTACAGTAGGACCACAACTTCTTTATCCATTTTTCTCTTTCCTAGGATATTTCAGGTGTAATGAAGTGGGGGTTCTTGTCAACAGAGCAGCCCTGAACTTTGGGGTGCCTGTGTCTTGCTGATTTTTAGTTTTCCCAATTTATACGCCCATGAGTGGAAGTGCCCTATGCTCTCCAAGCTGTGTTTTTTAGATGTTTCAGAACACACCGTACACTTCTCCAGAGTGGCTGTTGGCAATTTACATCCCACCCATCAGCGTAGCAAGGCTCCCATTTCTCCATGGCCGGTCCTGCATTTCTGGTTTGGACACTTTTTTCCGCATGGCCCTTTTGCCCGCTGGGAAGCGAGACTTCTTTGGAGCGCTGATTGGCCTTTCCAGGTTGCTTGGTTGGCCAAAAAGGGCGTATGCGTTTTTTTCCTGAATATATTCAGGAAAAAAGGCATACGCCCTTTTTGGCCAAGGGCATCATTGTCCACGTTTTGCCGCTTTTCATGTGCTTTCAAGGCGATTCGAATCTACCTCCTGAAATCTGTTTCCTGCAATTCTGCCTTGCTTTCAAAGCCTCTTCGTTGCCTTCCCTTAATATATTTGTGGACGAGAGTTATTTAAAACTCTGCAGTTTTGTGAATTGCAGGGCCCCTGAGCTCCATTTTTCAACTCGCTTTTTTGGGAGCTGGCCGCAAAAGCGCAGGATTGCTTCAGGCCCTCTTCTGGTTCTGGGGGCAGGCTGAGCTTGTGCTTAATTCTTCTTCCTGATGGGAAAATAGAGTGACCCGTGCCTGTCCCAACACTTAGAGCTAGTCTCTCATTGGTTCCCCCTCTTCCCGTTCATCCTCAGGACAAATTGCAACCTGTACGGAACAGGAGGTTAAAGTTGCTGATTCTCCAAAGAGGGAGATGGCTAGTAAATCGGCTGGAATGGCGAACCCGAGCAAAAGAGATGAGAAATGAGGTGCGTTTTAGAAACCATTCCCGATCACACAGTGTACCATCTTCTGGGTTTCTCATGCATGTTTTCGATGTAGGAAGATGCCCTTGAACCTGGAGATTTGGGACCCATGGGATGGGTACCATGCAGTATTACTTGAAAGGGTCTGCGTTGGCTCACCCAACCTCACCGAACCTCTCAGCCCCAAGAGGGTCCACCCTTATGTCTCAATGAGCTGTGGGTCTAGATATGGTCAATCCAGGTTGCATCACAGCCCCTGAACGAATTTTGTAAGAATTTCTCTCTCTTTCACTGTCTTTGTTTCACGGGTTTTGAAAAGTAATTTATTTTTATAATGGGGTTTAGCTGCTTTTCACGGCTGTGTTTATGCCGCTTTACACCCCCTTGACTCACTTACAGAGAGACATCAATACATAGGTTTGAAGATTCTTACTAGTCAGATATATTCTTGTGCGGTGAATAGGGGGTGTTGAGTCCAGTTCACTGAGCAAGGAATAGGTCTTGTCTATTACATATTGGGTTTATGGAACGGTATCTGAGCTAATTTGAAACCCTTGTTTTATGCATCACCCCACCTCACCTTTCCCGTTCAGCAGCCATAGTGTGTTTTCTAAACGTGTGACTCTGTTCTGTTTTGCAATTCAGTTCAAGTGTAGCGGTTTTTACATTCCCTCTATAAGTGATATCTTATGATAAGTGTCTTTTTCTGTGTGACTTATTTCACTTAGAATCGTCGTACCTAAATCCACTCATCGTGCTGCTACTAGCCTTATGACTTTGATTTCATGGCTGAGTGATATTCCATTGTACATGAAGACCCCAACTTCTTTATCCATTTTTCTCTTTCCTAGGATATTTCAGGTATAATGAAGTGGGGGTTCTTGTCAACAGAGCAGCCCTAAACTTTGGGGTGCCTGTGTCTTGCTGATTTTTAGTTTTCCCAATTTATACGCCCATGAGTGGAAGTGCCCTATGCTCTCCAAGCTGTGTTTTTTAGATGTTTCAGAACACACCGTACACTTCTCCAGAGTGGCTGTTGGCAATTTACATCCCACCCATCAGCGTAGCAAGGCTCCCATTTCTCCATGGCCGGTCCTGCATTTCTGGTTTGGACACTTTTTCCGCATGGCCCTTTTGCCCGCTGGGAAGCGAGACTTCTTTGGAGCGCTGATTTGCCTTTCCAGGTTGCTTGGTTGGCCAAAAAGGGCGTATGCGTTTTTTCCTGAATATATTCAGGAAAAAACGCATACGCCCTTTTTGGCCAAGGGCATCATTGTCCACGTTTGGCCGCTTTTCATGTGCTTTCAAGGCGATTCGAATCTACCTCCTGAAATCAGTTTCCTGCAATTCTGCCTTGCTTTCAAAGCCTCTTTGTTGCCTTCCCTTAATGTATTTGTGGACTAGAGGTATCATTTAAAACTCTGCGGGTTTGTGAATTGCAGTGCCCCTGAGCTCCATTTTTCAACTCGCTTTTTTGGGAGCTGGCCGCAAAAGCGCCGGATTACTTCAGGCCCTCTTCTGGTTCTGGGGGGCAGGCTGAGCTTGTGCTTAATTCTTCTTCCTGATGGGAAAATAGAGTGACCCGTGCCTGTCCCAACACCTAGAGCTAGTCTCTCATTGGTTTCCCCTTTTCCCCTTCATCCTCAGGAAAAATTGCAACCTGTACGGAACAGGAGGTTAAAGGTGCTGATTCTCCAAGGGGGGAGATGGCTAGTAAATCGGCTGGAATGGCGAACCCGAGCCAAGGAGATGAGAAATGAGGTGCGTTTTAGAAACCTTTCCCGATCACACAGTGTACCATCTTCTGGGTTTCTCATGCATGTTTTCGATGTAGGAAGATGCCCTTGAACCTGGAGATTTGGGACCCATGGGATGGCTACCATGCAGTATTACTTGAAAGGGTCTGCGTTGGCTCACCCAACCTCGCCGAAACTCTCAGCCCCAAGAGTGTCCACCCTTATGTCTCAATCAGCTGTGGGTCTAGATATGGTCAATCCAGGTTGCATCACAGCCCCTGAACGAATTTTGTAAGAATTTCTCTCTCTTTCACTGTCTTTGTTTCACTGGTTTTTAAAAGTAATTTATTTTTATAATGGGGTTTAGCTGCTTTTCACGGCTGTGTTTATGCCGCTTTACACCCCCTTGACTCACTTACAGAGAGATATCAATACATAGGTTTGAAGATTCTTACTAGTCAGATATATTCTTGTGTGGTGAATAGGGGGTTTTGAGTCCAGTTCACTGAGCAAGGAATAGGTCTTGTCTATTACATATTGGGTTTATGGAACGGTATCTGAGCTAATTTGAAACCCTTGTTTTATGCAACACCCCACCTCACCTTTCCCGTTCAGCAGCCATAGTGTGTTTTCTAAACGTGTGACTCTGTTCTGTTTTGCAATTCAGTTCAAGTGTAGCGGTTTTTACATTCCCTCTATAAGTGATATCTTATGATAAGTGTCTTTTTCTGTGTGACTTATTTCACTTAGAATCGTCGTACCTAAATCCACTCATCGTGCTGCTACTAGCCTTATGACGTTGATTTCATGGCTGAGTGATATTCCATTGTACAGGAGGACCACAACTTCTATATCCATTTTTCTCTTTCCTAGGATATTTCAGGTGTAATGAAGTGGGGGTTCTTGTCAACAGAGCAGCCCTAAACTTTGGGGTGCCTGTGTCTTGCTGATTTTTAGTTTTCCCAATTTATACGCCCATGAGTGGAAGTGCCCTATGCTCTCCAAGCTGTGTTTTTTAGATGTTTCAGAACACACCGTACACTTCTCCAGAGTGGCTGTTGGCAATTTACATCCCACCCATCAGCGTAGCAAGGCTCCCATTTCTCCATGGCCGGTCCTGCATTTCTGGTTTGGACACTTTTTCCGCATGGCCCTTTTGCCCGCTGGGAAGCGAGACTTCTTTGGAGCGCTGATTTGCCTTTCCAGGTTGCTTGGTTGGCCAAAAAGGGCGTATGCGTTTTTTCCTGAATATATTCAGGAAAAAACGCATACGCCCTTTTTGGCCAAGGGCATCATTGTCCACGTTTGGCCGCTTTTCATGTGCTTTCAAGGCGATTCGAATCTACCTCCTGAAATCAGTTTCCTGCAATTCTGCCTTGCTTTCAAAGCCTCTTTGTTGCCTTCCCTTAATGTATTTGTGGACTAGAGGTATCATTTAAAACTCTGCGGGTTTGTGAATTGCAGTGCCCCTGAGCTCCATTTTTCAACTCGCTTTTTTGGGAGCTGGCCGCAAAAGCGCCGGATTACTTCAGGCCCTCTTCTGGTTCTGGGGGGCAGGCTGAGCTTGTGCTTAATTCTTCTTCCTGATGGGAAAATAGAGTGACCCGTGCCTGTCCCAACACCTAGAGCTAGTCTCTCATTGGTTTCCCCTTTTCCCCTTCATCCTCAGGAAAAATTGCAACCTGTACGGAACAGGAGGTTAAAGGTGCTGATTCTCCAAGGGGGGAGATGGCTAGTAAATCGGCTGGAATGGCGAACCCGAGCCAAGGAGATGAGAAATGAGGTGCGTTTTAGAAACCTTTCCCGATCACACAGTGTACCATCTTCTGGGTTTCTCATGCCTGTTTTCGATGTAGGAAGATGCCCTTGAACCTGGAGATTTGGGACCCATGGGATGGCTACCATGCAGTATTACTTGAAAGGGTCTGCGTTGGCTCACCCAACCTCGCCGAAACTCTCAGCCCCAAGAGTGTCCACCCTTATGTCTCAATCAGCTGTGGGTCTAGATATGGTCAATCCAGGTTGCATCACAGCCCCTGAACGAATTTTGTAAGAATTTCTCTCTCTTTCACTGTCTTTGTTTCACTGGTTTTTAAAAGTAATTTATTTTTATAATGGGGTTTAGCTGCTTTTCACGGCTGTGTTTATGCCGCTTTACACCCCCTTGACTCACTTACAGAGAGATATCAATACATAGGTTTGAAGATTCTTACTAGTCAGATATATTCTTGTGTGGTGAATAGGGGGTTTTGAGTCCAGTTCACTGAGCAAGGAATAGGTCTTGTCTATTACATATTGGGTTTATGGAACGGTATCTGAGCTAATTTGAAACCCTTGTTTTATGCAACACCCCACCTCACCTTTCCCGTTCAGCAGCCATAGTGTGTTTTCTAAACGTGTGACTCTGTTCTGTTTTGCAATTCAGTTCAAGTGTAGCGGTTTTTACATTCCCTCTATAAGTGATATCTTATGATAAGTGTCTTTTTCTGTGTGACTTATTTCACTTAGAATCGTCGTACCTAAATCCACTCATCGTGCTGCTACTAGCCTTATGACGTTGATTTCATGGCTGAGTGATATTCCATTGTACAGGAGGACCACAACTTCTATATCCATTTTTCTCTTTCCTAGGATATTTCAGGTGTAATGAAGTGGGGGTTCTTGTCAACAGAGCAGCCCTAAACTTTGGGGTGCCTGTGTCTTGCTGATTTTTAGTTTTCCCAATTTATACGCCCATGAGTGGAAGTGCCCTATGCTCTCCAAGCTGTGTTTTTTAGATGTTTCAGAACACACCGTACACTTCTCCAGAGTGGCTGTTGGCAATTTACATCCCACCCATCAGCGTAGCAAGGCTCCCATTTCTCCATGGCCGGTCCTGCATTTCTGGTTTGGACACTTTTTCCGCATGGCCCTTTTGCCCGCTGGGAAGCGAGACTTCTTTGGAGCGCTGATTTGCCTTTCCAGGTTGCTTGGTTGGCCAAAAAGGGCGTATGCGTTTTTTCCTGAATATATTCAGGAAAAAACGCATACGCCCTTTTTGGCCAAGGGCATCATTGTCCACGTTTGGCCGCTTTTCATGTGCTTTCAAGGCGATTCGAATCTACCTCCTGAAATCAGTTTCCTGCAATTCTGCCTTGCTTTCAAAGCCTCTTTGTTGCCTTCCCTTAATGTATTTGTGGACTAGAGGTATCATTTAAAACTCTGCGGGTTTGTGAATTGCAGTGCCCCTGAGCTCCATTTTTCAACTCGCTTTTTTGGGAGCTGGCCGCAAAAGCGCCGGATTACTTCAGGCCCTCTTCTGGTTCTGGGGGGCAGGCTGAGCTTGTGCTTAATTCTTCTTCCTGATGGGAAAATAGAGTGACCCGTGCCTGTCCCAACACCTAGAGCTAGTCTCTCATTGGTTTCCCCTTTTCCCCTTCATCCTCAGGAAAAATTGCAACCTGTACGGAACAGGAGGTTAAAGGTGCTGATTCTCCAAGGTGGGAGATGGCTAGTAAATCGGCTGGAATGGCGAACCCGAGCCAAGGAGATGAGAAATGAGGTGCGTTTTAGAAACCTTTCCCGATCACACGGTGTACCATCTTCTGGGTTTCTCATGCCTGTTTTCGATGTAGGAAGATGCCCTTGAACCTGGAGATTTGGGACCCATGGGATGGCTACCATGCAGTATTACTTGAAAGGGTCTGCGTTGGCTCACCCAACCTCACCGAAACTCTCAGCCCCAAGAGTGTCCACCCTTATATCTCAATCAGCTGTGGGTCTAGATATGGTCAATCCAGGTTGCATCACAGCCCCTGAACGAATTTTGTAAGAATTTCTCTCTCTTTCACTGTCTTTGTTTCACTGGTTTTTAAAAGTAATTTATTTTTATAATGGGGTTTAGCTGCTTTTCACGGCTGTGTTTATGCCGCTTTACACCCCCTTGACTCACTTACAGAGAGATATCAATACATAGGTTTGAAGATTCTTACTAGTCAGATATATTCTTGTGCGGTGAATAGGGGGTGTTGAGTCCAGTTCACTGAGCAAGGAATAGGTCTTGTCTATTACATATTGGGTTTATGGAACGGTATCTGAGCTAATTTGAAACCCTTGTTTTATGCAACACCCCACCTCACCTTTCCCGTTCAGCAGCCATAGTGTGTTTTCTAAACGTGTGACTCTGTTCTGTTTTGCAATTCAGTTCAAGTGTAGCGGTTTTTACATTCCCTCTATAAGTGATATCTTATGATAAGTGTCTTTTTCTGTGTGACTTATTTCACTTAGAATCGTCGTACCTAAATCCACTCATCGTGCTGCTACTAGCCTTATGACGTTGATTTCATGGCTGAGTGATATTCCATTGTACAGGAGGACCACAACTTCTTTATCCATTTTTCTCTTTCCTAGGATATTTCAGGTGTAATGAAGTGGGGGTTCTTGTCAACAGAGCAGCCCTAAACTTTGGGGTGCCTGTGTCTTGCTGATTTTTAGTTTTCCCAATTTATACGCCCATGAGTGGAAGTGCCCTATGCTCTCCAAGCTGTGTTTTTTAGATGTTTCAGAACACACCGTACACTTCTCCAGAGTGGCTGTTGGCAATTTACATCCCACCCATCAGCGTAGCAAGGCTCCCATTTCTCCATGGCCGGTCCTGCATTTCTGGTTTGGACACTTTTTCCGCATGGCCCTTTTGACCGCTGGGAAGCGAGACTTCTTTGGAGCGCTGATTTGCCTTTCCAGGTTGCTTGGTTGGCCAAAAAGGGCGTATGCGTTTTTTCCTGAATATATTCAGGAAAAAACGCATACGCCCTTTTTGGCCAAGGGCATCATTGTCCACGTTTGGCCGCTTTTCATGTGCTTTCAAGGCGATTCGAATCTACCTCCTGAAATCAGTTTCCTGCAATTCTGCCTTGCTTTCAAAGCCTCTTCGTTGCCTTCCCTTAATGTATTTGTGGACTAGAGGTATCATTTAAAACTCTGCGGGTTTGTGAATTGCAGTGCCCCTGAGCTCCATTTTTCAACTCGCTTTTTTGGGAGCTGGCCGCAAAAGCGCCGGATTACTTCAGGCCCTCTTCTGGTTCTGGGGGGCAGGCTGAGCTTGTGCTTAATTCTTCTTCCTGATGGGAAAATAGAGTGACCCGTGCCTGTCCCAACACCTAGAGCTAGTCTCTCATTGGTTTCCCCTTTTCCCCTTCATCCTCAGGAAAAATTGCAACCTGTACGGAACAGGAGGTTAAAGGTGCTGATTCTCCAAGGTGGGAGATGGCTAGTAAATCGGCTGGAATGGCGAACCCGAGCCAAGGAGATGAGAAATGAGGTGCGTTTTAGAAACCTTTCCCGATCACACGGTGTACCATCTTCTGGGTTTCTCATGCATGTTTTCGATGTAGGAAGATGCCCTTGAACCTGGAGATTTGGGACCCATGGGATGGCTACCATGCAGTATTACTTGAAAGGGTCTGCGTTGGCTCACCCAACCTCACCGAAACTCTCAGCCCCAAGAGTGTCCACCCTTATGTCTCAATCAGCTGTGGGTCTAGATATGGTCAATCCAGGTTGCATCACAGCCCCTGAACGAATTTTGTAAGAATTTCTCTCTCTTTCACTGTCTTTGTTTCACTGGTTTTGAAAAGTAATTTATTTTTATAATGGGGTTTAGCTGCTTTTCACGGCTGTGTTTATGCCGCTTTACACCCCCTTGACTCACTTACAGAGAGATATCAATACATAGGTTTGAAGATTCTTACTAGTCAGATATATTCTTGTGCGGTGAATAGGGGGTGTTGAGTCCAGTTCA
This sequence comes from Balaenoptera acutorostrata, assembly GCF_949987535.1. Lineage (NCBI taxonomy): Eukaryota > Metazoa > Chordata > Mammalia > Artiodactyla > Balaenopteridae > Balaenoptera > Balaenoptera acutorostrata. Next base: position 451,742 of record NW_026646696.1, read on the forward strand.
CTGAGCAAGGAATAGGTCTTGTCTATTACATATTGGGTTTATGGAAAGGTATCTGAGCTAATTTGAAACCCTTGTTTTATGCAACACCCCACCTCACCTTTCCCGTTCAGCAGCCATAGTGTGTTTTCTAAACGTGTGACTCTGTTCTGTTTTGCAATTCAGTTCAAGTGTAGCGGTTTTTACATTCCCTCTATAAGTGATATCTTATGATAAGTGTCTTTTTCTGTGTGACTTATTTCACTTAGAATCGTCGTACCTAAATCCACTCATCGTGCTGCTACTAGCCTTATGACGTTGATTTCATGGCTGAGTGATATTCCATTGTACAGGAGGACCACAACTTCTTTATCCATTTTTCTCTTTCCTAGGATATTTCAGGTGTAATGAAGTGGGGGTTCTTGTCAACAGAGCAGCCCTAAACTTTGGGGTGCCTGTGTCTTGCTGATTTTTAGTTTTCCCAATTTATACGCCCATGAGTGGAAGTGCCCTATGCTCTCCAAGCTGTGTTTTTTAGATGTTTCAGAACACACCGTACACTTCTCCAGAGTGGCTGTTGGCAATTTACATCCCACCCATCAGCGTAGCAAGGCTCCCATTTCTCCATGGCCGGTCCTGCATTTCTGGTTTGGACACTTTTTTCCGCATGGCCCTTTTGCCCGCTGGGAAGCGAGACTTCTTTGGAGCGCTGATTGGCCTTTCCAGGTTGCTTGGTTGGCCAAAAAGGGCGTATGCGTTTTTTCCTGAATATATTCAGGAAAAAAGGCATACGCCCTTTTTGGCCAAGGGCATCATTGTCCACGTTTTGCCGCTTTTCATGTGCTTTCAAGGCGATTCGAATCTACCTCCTGAAATCTGTTTCCTGCAATTCTGCCTTGCTTTCAAAGCCTCTTCGTTGCCTTCCCTTAATATATTTGTGGACGAGAGGTATCATTTAAAACTCTGCAGGTTTGTGAATTGCAGTGCCCCTGAGCTCCATTTTTCAACTCGCTTTTTTGGGAGCTGGCCGCAAAAGCGCAGGATTGCTTCAGGCCCTCTTCTGGTTCTGGGGGCAGGCTGAGCTTGTGCTTAATTCTTCTTCCTGATGGGAAAATAGAGTGACCCGTGCCTGTCCCAACACTTAGAGCTAGTCTCTCATTGGTTCCCCCTCTTCCCGTTCATCCTCAGGACAAATTGCAACCTGTACGGAACAGGAGGTTAAAGTTGCTGATTCTCCAAAGAGGGAGATGGCTAGTAAATCGGCTGGAATGGCGAACCCGAGCAAAAGAGATGAGAAATGAGGTGCGTTTTAGAAACCATTCCCGATCACACAGTGTACCATCTTCTGGGTTTCTCATGCATGTTTTCGATGTAGGAAGATGCCCTTGAACCTGGAGATTTGGGACCCATGGGATGGGTACCATGCAGTATTACTTGAAAGGGTCTGCGTTGGCTCACCCAACCTCACCGAACCTCTCAGCCCCAAGAGGGTCCACCCTTATGTCTCAATGAGCTGTGGGTCTAGATATGGTCAATCCAGGTTGCATCACAGCCCCTGAACGAATTTTGTAAGAATTTCTCTCTCTTTCACTGTCTTTGTTTCACGGGTTTTGAAAAGTAATTTATTTTTATAATGGGGTTTAGCTGCTTTTCACGGCTGTGTTTATGCCGCTTTACACCCCCTTGACTCACTTACAGAGAGACATCAATACATAGGTTTGAAGATTCTTACTAGTCACATATATTCTTGTGCGGTGAATAGGGGGTGTTGAGTCCAGTTCACTGAGCAAGGAATAGGTCTTGTCTATTACATATTGGGTTTATGGAACGGTATCTGAGCTAATTTGAAACCCTTGTTTTATGCATCACCCCACCTCACCTTTCCCGTTCAGCAGCCATAGTGTGTTTTCTAAACGTGTGACTCTGTTCTGTTTTGCAATTCAGTTCAAGTGTAGCGGTTTTTACATTCCCTCTATAAGTGATATCTTATGATAAGTGTCTTTTTCTGTGTGACTTATTTCACTTAGAATCGTCGTACCTAAATCCACTCATCGTGCTGCTACTAGCCTTATGACTTTGATTTCATGGCTGAGTGATATTCCATTGTACATGAGGACCACAACTTCTTTATCCATTTTTCTCTTTCCTAGGATATTTCAGGTGTAATGAAGTGGGGGTTCTTGTCAACAGAGCAGCCCTAAACTTTGGGGTGCCTGTGTCTTGCTGATTTTTAGTTTTCCCAATTTATACGCCCATGAGTGGAAGTGCCCTATGCTCTCCAAGCTGTGTTTTTTAGATGTTTCAGAACACACCGTACACTTCTCCAGAGTGGCTGTTGGCAATTTACATCCCACCCATCAGCGTAGCAAGGCTCCCATTTCTCCATGGCCGGTCCTGCATTTCTGGTTTGGACACTTTTTCCGCATGGCCCTTTTGCCCGCTGGGAAGCGAGACTTCTTTGGAGCGCTGATTTGCCTTTCCAGGTTGCTTGGTTGGCCAAAAAGGGCGTATGCGTTTTTTCCTGAATATATTCAGGAAAAAAGGCATACGCCCTTTTTGGCCAAGGGCATCATTGTCCACGTTTTGCCGCTTTTCATGTGCTTTCAAGGCGATTCGAATCTACCTCCTGAAATCTGTTTCCTGCAATTCTGCCTTGCTTTCAAAGCCTCTTCGTTGCCTTCCCTTAATATATTTGTGGACGAGAGTTATTTAAAACTCTGCAGTTTTGTGAATTGCAGGGCCCCTGAGCTCCATTTTTCAACTCGCTTTTTTGGGAGCTGGCCGCAAAAGCGCAGGATTGCTTCAGGCCCTCTTCTGGTTCTGGGGGCAGGCTGAGCTTGTGCTTAATTCTTCTTCCTGATGGGAAAATAGAGTGACCCGTGCCTGTCCCAACACTTAGAGCTAGTCTCTCATTGGTTCCCCCTCTTCCCGTTCATCCTCAGGACAAATTGCAACCTGTACGGAACAGGAGGTTAAAGTTGCTGATTCTCCAAAGAGGGAGATGGCTAGTAAATCGGCTGGAATGGCGAACCCGAGCAAAAGAGATGAGAAATGAGGTGCGTTTTAGAAACCATTCCCGATCACACAGTGTACCATCTTCTGGGTTTCTCATGCATGTTTTCGATGTAGGAAGATGCCCTTGAACCTGGAGATTTGGGACCCATGGGATGGGTACCATGCAGTATTACTTGAAAGGGTCTGCGTTGGCTCACCCAACCTCACCGAACCTCTCAGCCCCAAGAGGGTCCACCCTTATGTCTCAATGAGCTGTGGGTCTAGATATGGTCAATCCAGGTTGCATCACAGCCCCTGAACGAATTTTGTAAGAATTTCTCTCTCTTTCACTCTCTTTGTTTCACGGGTTTTGAAAAGTAATTTATTTTTATAATGGGGTTTAGCTGCTTTTCACGGCTGTGTTTATGCCGCTTTACACCCCCTTGACTCACTTACAGAGAGACATCAATACATAGGTTTGAAGATTCTTACTAGTCAGATATATTCTTGTGCGGTGAATAGGGGGTGTTGAGTCCAGTTCACTGAGCAAGGAATAGGTCTTGTCTATTACATATTGGTTTTATGGAACGGTATCTGAGCTAATTTGAAACCCTTGTTTTATGCATCACCCCACCTCACCTTTCCCGTTCAGCAGCCATAGTGTGTTTTCTAAACGTGTGACTCTGTTCTGTTTTGCAATTCAGTTCAAGTGTAGCGGTTTTTACATTCCCTCTATAAGTGATATCTTATGATAAGTGTCTTTTTCTGTGTGACTTATTTCACTTAGAATCGTCGTACCTAAATCCACTCATCGTGCTGCTACTAGCCTTATGACTTTGATTTCATGGCTGAGTGATATTCCATTGTACATGAGGACCACAACTTCTTTATCCATTTTTCTCTTTCCTAGGATATTTAAGGTGTAATGAAGTGGGGGTTCTTGTCAACAGAGCAGCCCTAAACTTTGGGGTGCCTGTGTCTTGCTGATTTTTAGTTTTCCCAATTTATACGCCCATGAGTGGAAGTGCCCTATGCTCTCCAAGCTGTGTTTTTTAGATGTTTCAGAACACACCGTACACTTCTCCAGAGTGGCTGTTGGCAATTTACATCCCACCCATCAGCGTAGCAAGGCTCCCATTTCTCCATGGCCGGTCCTGCATTTCTGGTTTGGACACTTTTTCCGCATGTCCCTTTTGCCCGCTGGGAAGCGAGACTTCTTTGGAGCGCTGATTTGCCTTTCCAGGTTGCTTGGTTGGCCAAAAAGGGCGTATGCGTTTTTTCCTGAATATATTCAGGAAAAAACGCATACGCCCTTTTTGGCCAAGGGTATCATTGTCCACGTTTGGCCGCTTTTCATGTGCTTTCAAGGCGATTCGAATCTACCTCCTGAAATCAGTTTCCTGCAATTCTGCCTTGCTTTCAAAGCCTCTTTGTTGCCTTCCCTTAATGTATTTGTGGACTAGAGGTATCATTTAAAACTCTGCGGGTTTGTGAATTGCAGTGCCCCTGAGCTCCATTTTTCAACTCGCTTTTTTGGGAGCTGGCCGCAAAAGCGCCGGATTACTTCAGGCCCTCTTCTGGTTCTGGGGGGCAGGCTGAGCTTGTGCTTAATTCTTCTTCCTGATGGGAAAATAGAGTGACCCGTGCCTGTCCCAACACCTAGAGCTAGTCTCTCATTGGTTTCCCCTTTTCCCCTTCATCCTCAGGAAAAATTGCAACCTGTACGGAACAGGAGGTTAAAGGTGCTGATTCTCCAAGGTGGGAGATGGCTAGTAAATCGGCTGGAATGGCGAACCCGAGCCAAGGAGATGAGAAATGAGGTGCGTTTTAGAAACCTTTCCCGATCACACGGTGTACCATCTTCTGGGTTTCTCATGCATGTTTTCGATGTAGGAAGATGCCCTTGAACCTGGAGATTTGGGACCCATGGGATGGCTACCATGCAGTATTACTTGAAAGGGTCTGCGTTGGCTCACCCAACCTCACCGAAACTCTCAGCCCCAAGAGTGTCCACCCTTATGTCTCAATCAGCTGTGGGTCTAGATATGGTCAATCCAGGTTGCATCACAGCCCCTGAACGAATTTTGTAAGAATTTCTCTCTCTTTCACTGTCTTTGTTTCCCTGGTTTTTAAAAGTAATTTATTTTTATAATGGGGTTTAGCTGCTTTTCACGGCTGTGTTTATGCCGCTTTACACCCCCTTGACTCACTTACAGAGAGATATCAATACATAGGTTTGAAGATTCTTACTAGTCCGATATATTCTTGTGCGGTGAATAGGGGGTGTTGAGTCCAGTTCACTGAGCAAGGAATAGGTCTTGTCTATTACATATTGGGTTTATGGAACGGTATCTGAGCTAATTTGAAACCCTTGTTTTATGCATCACCCCACCTCACCTTTCCCGTTCAGCAGCCATAGTGTGTTTCCTAAACGTGTGACTCTGTTCTGTTTTGCAATTCAGTTCAAGTGTAGCGGTTTTTACATTCCCTCTATAAGTGATATCTTATGATAAGTGTCTTTTTCTGTGTGACTTATTTCACTTAGAATCGTCGTACCTAAATCCACTCATCGTGCTGCTACTAGCCTTATGACTTTGATTTCATGGCTGAGTGATATTCCATTGTACATGAGGACCACAACTTCTTTATCCATTTTTCTCTTTCCTAGGATATTTAAGGTGTAATGAAGTGGGGGTTCTTGTCAACAGAGCAGCCCTAAACTTTGGGGTGCCTGTGTCTTGCTGATTTTTAGTTTTCCCAATTTATACGCCCATGAGTGGAAGTGCCCTATGCTCTCCAAGCTGTGTTTTTTAGATGTTTCAGAACACACCGTACACTTCTCCAGAGTGGCTGTTGGCAATTTACATCCCACCCATCAGCGTAGCAAGGCTCCCATTTCTCCATGGCCGGTCCTGCATTTCTGGTTTGGACACTTTTTCCGCATGGCCCTTTTGCCCGCTGGGAAGCGAGACTTCTTTGGAGCGCTGATTTGCCTTTCCAGGTTGCTTGGTTGGCCAAAAAGGGCGTATGCGTTTTTTACTGAATATATTCAGGAAAAAACGCATACGCCCTTTTTGGCCAAGGGCATCATTGTCCACGTTTGGCCGCTTTTCATGTGCTTTCAAGGCGATTCGAATCTACCTCCTGAAATCAGTTTCCTGCAATTCTGCCTTGCTTTCAAAGCCTCTTTGTTGCCTTCCCTTAATGTATTTGTGGACTAGAGGTATCATTTAAAACTCTGCGGGTTTGTGAATTGCAGTGCCCCTGAGCTCCATTTTTCAACTCGCTTTTTTGGGAGCTGGCCGCAAAAGCGCCGGATTACTTCAGGCCCTCTTCTGGTTCTGGGGGGCAGGCTGAGCTTGTGCTTAATTCTTCTTCCTGATGGGAAAATAGAGTGACCCGTGCCTGTCCCACCACCTAGAGCTAGTCTCTCATTGGTTTCCCCTTTTCCCCTTCATCCTCAGGAAAAATTGCAACCTGTACGGAACAGGAGGTTAAAGGTGCTGATTCTCCAAGGTGGGAGATGGCTAGTAAATCGGCTGGAATGGCGAACCCGAGCCAAGGAGATGAGAAATGAGGTGCGTTTTAGAAACCTTTCCCGATCACACGGTGTACCATCTTCTGGGTTTCTCATGCATGTTTTCGATGTAGGAAGATGCCCTTGAACCTGGAGATTTGGGACCCATGGGATGGCTACCATGCAGTATTACTTGAAAGGGTCTGCATTGGCTCACCCAACCTCACCGAACCTCTCAGCCCCAAGAGTGTCCACCCTTATGTCTCAATCAGCTGTGGGTCTAGATATGGTCAATCCAGGTTGCATCACAGCCCCTGAACGAATTTTGTAAGAATTTCTCTCTCTTTCACTGTCTTTGTTTCACTGGTTTTTAAAAGTAATTTATTTTTATAATGGGGTTTAGCTGCTTTTCACGGTTGTGTTTATGCCGCTTTACACCCCCTTGACTCACTTACAGAGAGATATCAATACATAGGTTTGAAGATTCTTACTAGTCAGATATATTCTTGTGCGGTGAATAGGGGGTGTTGAGTCCAGTTCACTGAGCAAGGAATAGGTCTTGTCTATTACATATTGGGTTTATGGAACGGTATCTGAGCTAATTTGAAACCCTTGTTTTATGCATCACCCCACCTCACCTTTCCCGTTCAGCAGCCATAGTGTGTTTCCTAAACGTGTGACTCTGTTCTGTTTTGCAATTCAGTTCAAGTGTAGCGGTTTCTACATTCTCTCTATAAGTGATATCTTATGATAAGTGTCTTTTTCTGTGTGACTTATTTCACTTAGAATCGTCGTACCTAAATCCACACATCGTGCTGCTACTAGCCTTGTGACGTTGATTTCATGGCTGAGTGATATTCCATTGTACATGAGGACCCCAACTTCTTTATCCATTTTTCTCTTTCCTAGGATATTTCAGGTGTAATGAAGTGGGGGTTCTTGTCAACAGAGCAGCCCTAAACTTTGGGGTGCCTGTGTCTTGCTGATTTTTAGTTTTCCCAATTTATACGCCCATGAGTGGAAGTGCCCTATGCTCTCCAAGCTGTGTTTTTTAGATGTTTCAGAACACACCGTACACTTCTCCAGAGTGGCTGTTGGCAATTTACATCCCACCCATCAGCGTAGCAAGGCTCCCATTTCTCCATGGCCGGTCCTGCATTTCTGGTTTGGACACTTTTTTCCGCATGGCCCTTTTGCCCGCTGGGAAGCGAGACTTCTTTGGAGCGCTGATTTGCCTTTCCAGGTGGCTTGGTTGGCCAAAAAGGGCGTATGCGTTTTTTCCTGAATATATTCAGGAAAAAACGCATACGCCCTTTTTGGCCAAGGGCATCATTGTCCACGTTTGGCCGCTTTTCATGTGCTTTCAAGGCGATTCGAATCTACCTCCTGAAATCTGTTTCCTGCAATTCTGCCTTGCTTTCAAAGCCTCTTCGTTGCCTTCCCTTAATATATTTGTGGACGAGAGTTATTTAAAACTCTGCAGTTTTGTGAATTGCAGGGCCCCTGAGCTCCATTTTTCAACTCGCTTTTTTGGGAGCTGGCCGCAAAAGCGCAGGATTGCTTCAGGCCCTCTTCTGGTTCTGGGGGGCAGACTGAGCTTGTGCTTAATTCTTCTTCCTGATGGGAAAATAGAGTGACCCGTGCCTGTCCCAACACTTAGAGCTAGTCTCTCATTGGTTCCCCCTCTTCCCGTTCATCCTCAGGACAAATTGCAACCTGTACGGAACAGGAGGTTAAAGTTGCTGATTCTCCAAAGAGGGAGATGGCTAGTAAATCGGCTGGAATGGCGAACCCGAGCAAAAGAGATGAGAAATGAGGTGCGTTTTAGAAACCTTTCCCGATCACACGGTGTACCATCTTCTGGGTTTCTCATGCATGTTTTCGATGTAGGAAGATGCCCTTGAACCTGGAGATTTGGGACCCATGGGATGGGTACCATGCAGTATTACTTGAAAGGGTCTGCGTTGGCTCACCCAACCTCACCGAACCTCTCAGCCCCAAGAGGGTCCACCCTTATGTCTCAATGAGCTGTGGGTCTAGATATGGTCAATCCAGGTTGCATCACAGCCCCTGAACGAATTTTGTAAGAATTTCTCTCTCTTTCACTGTCTTTGTTTCACGGGTTTTGAAAAGTAATTTATTTTTATAATGGGGTTTAGCTGCTTTTCACGGCTGTGTTTATGCCGCTTTACACACCCTTGACTCACTTACAGAGAGATATCAATACATAGGTTTGAAGATTCTTACTAGTCAGATATATTCTTGTGCGGTGAATAGGGGGTGTTGAGTCCAGTTCACTGAGCAAGGAATAGGTCTTGTCTATTACATATTGGGTTTATGGAACGGTATCTGAGCTAATTTGAAACCCTTGTTCTATGCATCACCCCACCTCACCTTTCCCGTTCAGCAGCCATAGTGTGTTTTCTAAACGTGTGACTCTGTTCTGTTTTGCAATTCAGTTCAAGTGTAGCGGTTTTTACATTCCCTCTATAAGTGATATCTTATGATAAGTGTCTTTTTCTGTGTGACTTATTTCACTTAGAATCGTCGTACCTAAATCCTCTCATCGTGCTGGTTCTAGCCTTATGAAGTTGATTTCATGGCTGAGTGATATTCCATTGTACATGAGGACCACAACTTCTTTATCCATTTTTTTCTCTCCTAGGATATTGAAGGTGTAATGAAGTGGGGGTTCTTGTCAACAGAGCAGCCCTAAACTTTGGGGTGCCTGTGTCTTGCTGCTTTTTAGTTTTCCCAATTTATACGCCCATGAGTGGAAGTGCCCTATGCTCTCCAAGCTGTGTTTTTTAGATGTTTCAGAACACACCGTACACTTCTCCAGAGTGGCTGTTGGCAATTTACATCCCACCCATCAGCGTAGCAAGGCTCCCATTTCTCCATGGCCGGTCCTGCATTTCTGGTTTGGACACTTTTTTCCGCATGGCCCTTTTGCCCGCTGGGAAGCGAGACTTCTTTGGAGCGCTGATTTGCCTTTCCAGGTTGCTTGGTTGGCCAAAAAGGGCGTATGCGTTTTTTTCCTGAATATATTCAGCAAAAAACGCATACGCCCTTTTTGGCCAAGGGCATCATTGTCCACGTTTTGCCGCTTTTCATGTGCTTTCAAGGCGATTCAAATCTACCTCCTGAAATCTGTTTCCTGCAATTCTGCCTTGTTTTCAAAGCCTCTTCGTTGCCTTCCCTTAATATATTTGTGGACGAGAGTTATCATTTAAAACTCTGCAGGTTTGTGAATTGCAGTGCCCCTGAGCTCCATTTTTCAACTCGCTTTTTTGGGAGCTGGCCGCAAAAGCGCAGGATTGCTTCAGGCCCTCTTCTGGTTCTGGGGGGCAGGCTGCGCTTGTGCTTAATTCTTCTTCCTGATGGGAAAATAGAGTGACCTGTGCCTGTCCCAACACCTAGAGCTAGTCTCTCAATGGTTCCCCCTCTTCCCGTTCATCATCAGGACAAATTGCAACCTGTACGGAACAGGAGGTTAAAGGTGCTGATTCTCCAAGGAGGGAGATGGCTAGTAAATCGGCTGGAATGGCGAACCCGAGCCAAGGAGATGAGAAATGAGGTGCGTTTTAGAAACCTTTCCCGATCACACGATGTACCATCTTCTGGGTTTCTCATGCATGTTTTCGATGTAGGAAGATGCCCTTGAACCTGGAGATTTGGGACCCATGGGATGGGTACGATGCAGTATTACTTGAAAGGGTCTGCGTTGGCTCACCCAACCTCACCGAACCTCTCAGCCCCAAGAGTGTCCACCCTTATGTCTCAATCAGCTGTGGGTCTAGATATGGTCAATCCAGTTTGCATCACAGCCCCTGAACGAATTTTGTAAGAATTTCTCTCTCTTTCAAAGTCTTTGTTTCATGGGTATTTAAAAGTAGTTTATTTTTATAATGGGGTTTAGGTGCTTTTCACGGCTGTGTTTATGCCGCTTTACACCCCCTTGACTCACTTACAGAGAGATATCAATACATAGGTTTTAAGATTGTTACTAGTCAGATATAGTCTTGTGCGGTGAATAGGGGGTGTTGAGTCCAGTTCACTGAGCAAGGAGTAGGTCTTGTCTATTATATACTGGGTTTATGGAACAGTATCTGAGCTAATTAGAAACCCTTGTTTTATGCATCACCCCACCTCACCTTTCCCGTTCAGCAGCCATAGTGTGTTTTCTAAACGTGTGACTCTGTTCTGTTTTGTAATTCAGTTCAAGCGTAGCGGTTTTTACATTCCCTCTATAAGTGATATCTTATGATAAGTGTCGTTTTCTGTATGACTTATTTCACTTAGAATCATCGTACCTACATTCACTCATCGTGCTGCTACTAGTCTTATGATGTTAATTTCATCCTGAGTGATATTCCATTGTACATGAGGACCACAAATTCTTTATCCATTTTTCTCTTTCCTAGGATATTTAAGGTGTAATGAAGTGGGGGTTCTTGTCAACAGAGCAGCCCTAAATTTGGAGTGCCTATGTCTTGCTGATTTTTAGTTTTCCCAATTTATACGCCCATGAATGGAAGTACCCTATGCTCTCCAAGCTGTGTTTTTTAGATGTTTCAGGACACACCATACACTTCTCCAGAGTGGCTGTTGGCAATTTACATCCCGCCCATCAGCGTAGCAAGGCTCCGATTTCTCCATGGCCGGTCCTGCATTTCTGGTTTGGACACTTTTTTCCGCATGGCCCTTTTGCCCGCTGGGAAGCCAGACATCTTTGTAGCGCTGATTTGCCTTTCTAGGTTGCTTGGTTGACCAAAAAGGGCGTATGTGTTTTTCCCTGAATATATTCAAGAAAAAACGCATACGCCCTTTTTGGCCAAGGCCATCATTGTTCACGATTTGCCGCTTTTCATGTGCTTTCAAGGCAATTCGAATCTACCTCCTGAAATCTGTTTCCTGCAATTCTGAATTGCTTTCAAGTCCTCTTCGTTGCCTTCCCTCAATATATTTGTGGACGAGAGTTATCACTTATAACTCTGCAGGTTTGTGAATTGCAGTGCCCCTGAGCTCCATTTTTCAAGTTGCTTTTTTGGGAGCTGGCCGCAAAAGCGCAGGATTGCTTCAGGACCTATTCTGGTTCCGGTGGGCAGGCTAAGCATGTGGTTAATTCTTCTTCCTGATGGCAAAATACAGAGACCTGGGGCTGTCCCAACACCTAGAGCTAGTCTCTCATTGGTTCCCCCTCTTCCCGTTCATCCTCAGGACAAATTGCAACCTGTACGGAACAGGAGGTTAAAGGTGCCGATTCTCCAAGGAGCGAGATGGCTAGTAAAGCGGCTGAAATGGTGAACCTGAACACAAGTAGATGAGAAATGAGGTGCGTTTTAGAAACCTTTCCCCATTACACGGTGTACAATCTTCTGGGTTTCTCATGCAAGTTTTCGACGTAGGAAGATGCCCTAGAACCTGGAGATTTGGGGCCCATGGGATGGGTACCTGCAGTATTACTGTAAAGGGTCTGCGTTGGCTCACCCAACCTCACCAAACCTCTCAGCCCCAAGAGTGTCCACCCTTATGTCTCAATCAGCTGTGGGTCTAGATATGGTCAATCCAGGTTGAATCAAAGCCCCTGAACGAATTTTGTAAGAATTTCTATCTCTTTCACTGTCTTGGTTTCATGGGTTTTGAAAAGGAATTTATTTTTATAATGGGGTATAGCTGCTTTTCACGGCTGTGTTTATGCCGCTTTACACCCCACCCCTTGACTCACTTACAGAGAGTTATCAATACATAGGTTTGAAGATTCTTACTAGTCAGATATATTCTTGTGCGGTAAATAGGGGTTGTTGAGTCCAGTTCACTGAGCAAGGAGTAGGTCTTGTCTATTACATATTGGGTTTATGGAACGGTATCTGAGCTATTTTGAAACCCTTGTTTTATGCATCACCCCACCTCAACTTTCCCGTTCAGCAGCCGTAGTGTGTTTTCTAAACGTGTGACTCTGTTCTGTTTTGTAATTCAGTTCAACCGTAGCGGTTTTTACATTCCTTCTATAAGTGATATCTTATGATAAGTGTCGTTTTCTGTGTGACTTATTTCACTTAGAATCATCGTACCTAAATCCACTCATCGTGCTGCTACTAGCATTATGACGTTGATTTCATGGCTGAGTGATTTTCCATTGTACATGAGGACCACAAATCTTTATCCATTTTTCTCTTTCTTAGGATATTTAATGTGTAATGAAGTGGGGGTTCTTGTCAACAGAGCAGCCCTAAACTTTGAGGTGCCTGTGTCTTGCTGATTTTTAGTTTTCCCAATTTATACGCCCATGAGTGGAAGTGCCCTATGCTCTCCAAGCTGTGTTTTTTAGATCTTTCAGAACACACCGTACACTTCTCCAGAGTGGCTGTTGGCAATTTACATCCCACCCATCAGCGTAGCAAGGCTCCCATTTCTCCATGGCCGGTCCTGCATTTCTGGTTTGGACACTTTTTTCCGCATGGCCCTTTTGCCCGCTGGGAAGCGAGACTTCTTTGGAGCACTGATTTGCCTTTCCAGGTTGCTTGGTTGGCCAAAAAGGGCGTATGCGTTTTTTCCTGAATATATTCAGGAAAAAACGCATACGCCCTTTTTGGCCAAGGGCATCATTGTCCACGTTTTGCCGCTTTTCATGTGCTTTCAAGGCGATTCGAATCTACCTCCTGAAATCTGTTTCCTGCAATTCTGCCTTGCTTTCAAAGCCTCTTCGTTGCCTTCCCTTAATATATTTGTGGACGAGAGGTATCATTTAAAACTCTGCAGGTTTGTGAATTGCAGGGCCCCTGAGCTCCATTTTTCAACTCGCTTTTTTGGGAGCTGGCCGCAAAAGCGCAGGATTGCTTCAGGCCCTCTTCTGGTTCTGGGGGGCAGGCTGAGCTTGAGCTTAATTCTTCTTCCTGATGGGAAAATAGAGTGACCCGTGCCTGTCCCAACACCTAGAGCTAGTCTCTCATTGGTTCCCCCTCTTCCCGTTCATCCTCAGGACAAATTGCAACCTGTACGGAACAGGAGGTTAAAGTTGCTGATTCTCCAAAGAGGGAGATGGCTAGTAAATCGGCTGGAATGGCGAACCCGAGCAAAGGAGATGAGAAATGAGGTGCGTTTTAGAAACCTTTCCCGATCACACGGTGTACCATCTTCTGGGTTTCTCATGCATGTTTTCGATGTAGGAAGATGCCCTTGAACCTGGAGATTTGGGACCCATGGGATGGGTACCATGCAGTATTACTTGAAAGGGTCTGCGTTGGCTCACCCAACCTCACCGAACCTCTCAGCCCCAAGAGTGTCCACCCTTATGTCTCAATCAGCTGTGGGTCTAGATATGGTCAATCCAGGTTGCATCACAGCCCCTGAACGAATTTTGTAAGAATTTCTCTCTCTTTCACTGTCTTTGTTTCACTGGTTTTTAAAAGTAATTTATTTTTATAATGGGGTTTAGCTGCATTTCACGGCTGTGTTTATGCCGCTTTACACCCCCTTGACTCACTTACAGAGAGATATCAATACATAGGTTTGAAGATTCTTACTAGTCAGATATATTCTTGTGCGGTGAATAGGGGGTGTTGAGTCCAGTTCACTGAGCAAGGAATAGTTCTTGTCTCTTACATATTGGGTTTATGGAACGGTATCTGAGCTAATTTGAAACCCTTGTTTTATGCATCACCCCACCTCACCTTTCCCGTTCAGCAGCCTTAGTGTGTTTTCTAAACGTGTGACTCTGTTCTGTTTTGCAATTCAGTTAAAGTGTAGCGGTTTTTACATTCCATCTATAAGTGATATCTTATGATAAGTGTCTTTTTCTGTGTGACTTATTTCACTTAGAATCGTCGTACCTAAATCCACTCATCGTGCTGCTACTAGCCTTATGACGTTGATTTCATGGCTGAGTGATATTCCATTGTACAAGAGGACCACAACTTCTTTATCCATTTTTCTCTTTCCGAGGATATTGAAGGGGTAATGAAGTGGGGGTTCTTGTCAACAGAGCAGCCCTCAACTTTGGGGTGCCTGTGTCTTGCTGATTTTTAGTTTTCCCAATTTATACGCCCATGAGTGGAAGTGCCCTATGCTCTCCAAGCTGTGTTTTTTAGATGTTTCAGAACACACCGTACACTTCTCCAGAGTGGCTGTTGGCAATTTACATCCCACCCATCAGCGTCGCAAGGCTCCCATTTCTCCATGGCCGGTTCTGCATTTCTGGTTTGCACACTTTTTTCCGCATGGCCCTTTTGCCCGCTGGGAAGCGAGACTTCTTTGGAGCGCTGATTTGCCTTTCCAGGTGGCTTGGTTGGCCAAAAAGGGCGTATGCGTTTTTTCCTGAATATGGAAAAAACGCATACGCCCTTTTTGGCCAAGGGCATCATTGTCCACGTTTTGGCGCTTTTCATGTGCTTTCAAGGCGATTCGAATCTACCTCCTGAAATCTGTTTCCTGCAATTCTGCCTTGTTTTCAAAGCCTCTTCGTTGCCTTCCCTTAATATATTTGTGGACGAGAGTTATCATTTAAAACTCTGCAGGTTTGTGAATTGCAATGCCCCTGAGCTCCATTTTTCAACTCGCTTTTTTGGGAGCTGGCCGCAAAAGCGCAGGATTGCTTCAGGCCCTCTTCTGGTTCTGGGGAGCAGGCTAAGCTTGTGCTTAATTCTTCTTCCTGATGGGAAAATAGAGTGACCTGTGCCTGTCCCAACCCCTAGAGCTAGTCTCTCATTGGTTCCCCCTCTTCCCGTTCATCCTCAGGACAAATTGCAACCTCTACGGAACAGGAGGTTAAAGGTGCTGATTCTCCAAGGAGGGAGATGGCTAGTAAATCGGCTGGAATGGCGAACCCGAGCAAAGGAGATGAGAAATGAGGTGCATTTTAGAAACCTTTCCCGATCACACGGTGTACCATCTTCTGGGTTTCTCATGCCTGTTTTCGACGTAGGAAGATGCCCTTGAACCTGGAGATTTGGGACCCATGGGATGGGTACCATGCAGTATTACTTGAAAGGGTCTGCGTTGGCTCACCCAACCTCACCGAACCTCTCAGCCCCAAGAGTGTCCACCCTTATGTCTCAATCAGCTGTGGGTCTAGATATGGTCAATCCAGGTTGCATCACAGCCCCTGAACGAATTTTGTAAGAATTTCTCTCTCTTTCACTGTCTTTGTTTCACGGGTTTTGAAAAGTAATTTATTTTTATAATGGGGTTTAGCTGCTTTTCACGGCTGTGTTTATGCCGCTTTACACCCCCTTGACTCACTTACAGAGAGATATCAATACATAGGTTTGAAGATTCTTACTAGTCAGATATATTCTTGTGCGGTGAATAGGGGGCGTTGAGTCCAGTTCACTGAGCAAGGAGTAGGTCTTGTCTATTACATATTGGGTTTATGGAACTGTATCTGAGCTAATTTGAAACCCTTGTTTTATGCATCACCCCACCTCACCTTTCCCGTTCAGCAGCCATAGTGTGTTTTCTGAACGTGTGACTCTGTTCTATTTTGCAATTCAATTCAAGTGTAGCGGTTTTTACATTCCCTCTATAAGTGATATCTTATGATAAGTGTCTTTTTCGGTGTGACTTATTTCACTTAGAATCGTCGTACGTAAATCCACTCATCGTGCTGCTACTAGCCTTTTGACGTTGATTTCATGGCTGAGTGATATTCCATTGTATATGAGGACCACAACTTCTTTATCCATTTTTCTCTTTCCTAGGATATTGAAGGTGTAATGAAGTGGGGGTTCTTGTCAACAGAGCAGCCCTAAACTTTGGGGTGCCTGTGTCTTGCTGATTTTTAGTTTTCCCAATTTATACGCCCATGAGTGGAAGTGCCCTATGCTCTCCAAGCTGTGTTTTTTAGATGTTTCAGAACACACCGTACACTTCTCCAGAGTGGCTGTTGGCAATTTACATCCCACCCATCAGCGTAGCAAGGCTCCCATTTCTCCATGGCCGGTCCTGCATTTCTGGTTTGGACACTTTTTTCCGCATGGCCCTTTTGCCCGCTGGGAAGCGAGACTTCTTTGGAGCGCTGATTTAGCTTTCCAGGTTGCTTGGTTGGCCAAAAAGGGCATCATTGTCCACGTTTTGCCGCTTTTCATGTGCTTTCAAGGCGATTCGAATCTACCTCCTGAAATCTGTTTCCTGCAATTCTGCCTTGCTTTCAAAGCCTCTTCGTTGCCTTCCCTTAATATATTTGTGGACGAGAGTTATCATTTAAAACTCTGCAGGTTTGTGAATTGCAGTGCCCCTGAGCTCCATTTTTCAACTCACTTTTTTGGGAGCTGGCCGCAAAAGCGCAAGATTGCTTCAGGCCCTCTTCTGGTTCTGGGGGGCAGGCTGAGCTTGTGCTTAATTCTTCTTCCTGATGGGAAAATAGAGTGACCCGTGCCTGTACCAACACCTAGAGCTAGTCTCTCATTGGTTCCCCCTTTTCCCGTTCATCCTCAGGACAAATTGCAACCTGTACGGAACAAGAGGTTAAAGTTGCTGATTCTCCAAAGAGGGAGATGGCTAGTAAATCGGCTGGAATGGCGAACCCGAGCAAAGGAGATGAGAAATGAGGTGCGTTTTAGAAACCTTTCCCGATCACACGGTGTACCATCTTCTGGGTTTCTCATGCATGTTTTCGATGTAGGAAGATGCCCTTGAACATGGAGATTTGGGACCCATGGGATGGGTACCATGCAGTATTACTTGAAAGGGTCTGCGTTGGCTCACCCAACCTCACCGAACCTCTCAGCCCCAAGAGTGTCCACCCTTATGTCTCAATCAGCTGTGGGTCTAGATATGGTCAATCCAGGTTGCATCACAGCCCCTGAACGAATTTTGTAAGAATTTCTCTCTCTTTCACTGTCTTTGTTTCACGGGTTTTGAAAAGTAATTTATTTTTATAATGGGGTTTAGCTGCATTTCACGGCTGTGTTTATGCCGCTTTACACCCCCTTGACTCACTTACAGAGAGATATCAATACATAGGTTTGAAGATTCTTACTAGTCAGATATATTCTTGTGCGGTGAATAGGGGGTGTTGAGTCCAGTTCACTGAGCAAGGAATAGTTCTTGTCTCTTACATATTGGGTTTATGGAACGGTATCTGAGCTAATTTGAAACCCTTGTTTTATGCATCACCCCACCTCACCTTTCCCGTTCAGCAGCCTTAGTGTGTTTTCTAAACGTGTGACTCTGTTCTGTTTTGCAATTCAGTTAAAGTGTAGCGGTTTTTACATTCCATCTATAACTGATATCTTATGATAAGTGTCTTTTTCTGTGTGACTTATTTCACTTAGAATCGTCGTACCTAAATCCACTCATCGTGCTGCTACTAGCCTTATGACGTTGATTTCATGGCTGAGTGATATTCCATTGTACATGAGGACCACAACTTCTTTATCCATTTTTCTCTTTCCTAGGATATTGAAGGGGTAATGAAGTGCGGGTTCTTGTCAACAGAGCAGCCCTCAACTTTGGGGTGCCTGTGTCTTGCTGATTTTTAGTTTTCCCAATTTATACGCCCATGAGTGGAAGTGCCCTATGCTCTCCAAGCTGTGTTTTTTAGATATTTCAGGAGACACCGTACACTTCTCCAGAGTGGCTGTGGGCAATTTACATCCCACCCATCAGCGTCGCAAGGCTCCCATTTCTCCATGGCCGGTCCTGCATTTCTGGTTTGCACACTTTTTTCCGCATGGCCCTTTTGCCCGCTGGGAAGCGAGACTTCTTTGGAGCGCTGATTTGCCTTTCCAGGTGGCTTGGTTGGCCAAAAAGGGCGTATGCGTTTTTTCCTGAATATATTCAGGAAAAAACGCATACGCCCTTTTTGGCCAAGGGCATCATTGTCCACGTTTTGCCGCTTTTCATGTGCTTTCAAGGCGATTCGAATCTACCTCCTGAAATCTGTTTCCTGCAATTCTGCCTTGTTTTCAAAGCCTCTTCGTTGCCTTCCCTTAATATATTTGTGGACGAGAGGTATCATTTAAAACTCTGCAGGTTTGTGAATTGCAGTGCCCCTGAGCTCCATTTTTCAACTCGCTTTTTTGGGAGCTGGCCGCAAAAGCGCAGGATTGCTTCAGGCCCTCTTCTGGTTCTGGGGGGCAGGCTGAGCTTGTGCTTAATTCTTCTTCCTGATGGGAAAATAGAGTGACCTGTGCCTGTCCCAACACCTAGAGCTAGTCTCTCATTGGTTCCCCCTTTTCCCCTTCATCCTCAGGACAAATTGCAACCTGTACGGAACAGGAGGTTAAAGGTGCTGATTCTCCAAGGTCGGAGATGGCTAGTAAATCGGCTGGAAAGGCGAACCCGAGCAAAGGAGATGAGAAATGAGGTGCGTTTTAGAAACCTTTCCCGATCACACGGTGTACCATCTTCTGGGTTTCTCATGCATGTTTTCGATGTAGGAAGATGCCCTTTAACCTGGAGATTTGGGACCCATGGGATGGCTACCATGCAGTATTACTTGAAAGGGTCTGCGTTGGCTCACCCAACCTCACCGAACCTCTCAGCCCCAAGAGTGTCCACCCTTATGTCTCAATCAGCTGTGGGTCTAGATATGGTCAATCCAGGTTGCATCACAGCCCCTGAAAGAATTTTGTAAGAATTTCTCTCTCTTTCACTGTCTTTGTTTCACGGGTTTTGAAAAGTAATTTATTTTTATAATGGGGTTTAGCTGCTTTTCACGGCTGTGTTTATGCCGCTTTACACCCCCTTGACTCACTTACACAGAGATATCAATACATAGGTTTGAAGATTCTTACTAGTCAGATATATTCTTGTGCGGTGAATAGGGGGTGTTGAGTCCAGTTCACTGAGCAAGGAATAGGTCTTGTCTATTACATATTGGGTTTATGGAACGGTATCTGAGCTAATTTGAAACCCTTGTTTTATGCATCACCCCACCTCACCTTTCCCGTTCAGCAGCCATAGTGTGTTTCCTAAACTTGTGACTCTGTTCTGTTTTGCAATTCAGTTCAAGTGTAGCGGTTTCTACATTCCCTCTATAAGTGATATCTTATGATAAGTGTCTTTTTCTGTGTGACTTATTTCACTTAGAATCGTCATACCTAAATCCACTCATCGTGCTGCTACTAGCCTTATGACGTTGATTTCATGGCTGAGTGATATTCCATTGTACATGAGGACCACAGCTTCTTTATCCATTTTTCTCTTTCCTAGGATATTTAAGGTGTAATGAAGTGGGGGTTCTTGTCAACAGAGCAGCCCTAAACTTTGGGGTGCCTGTGTCTTGCTGATTTTTAGTTTTCCAATTTATAAGCCCATGAGTGGAAGTGCCCTATGCTCTCCAAGCTGTGTTTTTTAGATGTTTCAGAACACACCGTACACTTCTCCAGAGTGGCTGTTGGCAATTTACATCCCACCCATCAGCGTAGCAAGGCTCCCATTTCTCCATGGCCGGTCCTGCATTTCTGGTTTGGACACTTTTTTCCGCATGGCCCTTTTGCCCGCTGGGAAGCGAGACTTCTTTGGAGCGCTGATTGGCCTTTCCAGGTTGCTTGGTTGGCCAAAAAGGGCGTATGCGTTTTTTCCTGAATATATTCAGGAAAAAACGCATACGCCCTTTTTGGCCAAGGGCATCACTGTCCACTTTCTGCCTCTTTTCTTGGGCTTTCAAGGCGATTCGAATCTACCTCCTGAAATCTGTTTCCTGCAATTCTGCCTTGCTTTCAAAGCCTCTTCGTTGCCTTCCCTCAATATATTTGTGGACGAGAGTTCTCATTTATAACTCTGCATGTTTGTGAATTGCAGTGCCCCTGAGCTCCATTTTTCTAGTCGCTTTTTTGTGAGCTGGCCGCAAAAGTGCAGGATTGCTTCAGGCCCTCTTCTGGTTCTGGGGGGCAGGCTGAGCTTGTGGTTTATTCTTCTTCCTGATGGGAAAATAGAGTGACCTGTGCCTGTCCCAACCCCTAGAGCTAGTCTCTCATTGGTTCCCCCTCTTCCCGTTCATCCTCAGGACAAATTGCAACCTGTACGGAACAGGAGGTTAAAGGTGCTGATTCTCCAAGGAGGGAGATGGCTAGTAAAGCGGCTGGAATGGCGAACCCGAGCACAAGGAGATGAGAAATGAGGTGCGTTTTAGAAACCTTTCCCGATCACACGGTGTACCATCTTCTGGGTTTCTCATGCATGTTTTCGACGTAGCAAGATGCCCTTGAACCTGGAGATTTGGGACCCATGGGATGGGTACCATGCAGTATTACTTTAAAGGGTCTGCGTTGGCTCACGCAACCTCACCAAACCTCTCAGCCCCAAGAGTGTCCACCCTTATGTCTCAATCAGCTGTGGGTCTAGATATGGTCAATCCAGGTTGCATCACAGCCCCTGAACGAATTTTGTAAGAATTTCTCTCTCTTTCACTGTCTTTGTTTCACGGGTTTTGAAAAGTAATTTATTTTTATAATGGGGTTTAGCTGCTTTTCACGGCTGTGTTTATGCCGCTTTATACCCCTTTGACTCACTTACAGAGAGATATCAATACATAGGTTTGAAGACTCTTACTAGTCAGATATATTCTTGTGCGGTGAATAGGGGGTGTTGAGTCCAGTTCACTGAGCAAGGAGTAGGTCTTGTCTACTACATATTGGGTTTATGGAACGGTATCTGAGCTAATTTGAAACCCTTGTTTTATGCATCACCCCACCTCACCTTTCCCGTTCAGCAGCCATAGTGTGTTTTCTAAACGTGTGACTCTGTTCTGTTTTGTAATTCAGTTCAAGTGTAGCGGTTTTTACATTCCCTCTCTAAGTGATATCTTAGGATAAGTGTCTTTTTCTGTGTGACTTATTTCACTTAGAATCGTCGTACCTAAATCCACTCATCGTGCTGCTACTAGCCTTATGACGTGGATTTCATGGCTGAGTGATATTCCATTGTACATGAGGACCCCAACTTCTTTATTCATTTTTCGCTTTCCTAGGATATTTAAGGTGTAATGAAGTGGGGGTTCTTGTCAACAGAGCAGCCCTAAACTTTGGGGTGCCTGTGTCTTGCTGATTTTTAGTTTTCCCAATTTATACGCCCATGAGGGGAAGTGCCCTATGCTCTCCAAGCTGTGTTTTTTAGATGTTTCAGGACACACCGTACACTTCTCCAGAGTGGCTGTTGGCAATTTACATCCCGCCCATCAGCGTAGCAAGGCTCCCATTTCTCCATGGCCGGTCCTGCATTTCTGGTTTGGACACTTTTTTCCGCATGGCCCTTTTGCCCGCTGGGAAGCGAGACTTCTTTGGAGCGCTGATTTGCCTTTCCAGGTGGCTTGGTTGGCCAAAAAGGGCGTATGCGTTTTTTCCTGAATATATTCAGGAAAAAACGCATACGCCCTTTTTGGCCAAGGGCATCATTGTCCACGTTTTGCCGCTTTTCATGTGCTTTCAAGGCGATTCGAATCTACCTCCTGAAATCTGTTTCCTGCAATTTTGCCTTGTTTTCAAAGCCTCTTCGTGGCCTTCCCTTAATATATTTGTGGACGAGAGGTATCATTTAAAACTCTGCAGGTTTGTGAATTGCAGTGCCCCTGAGCTCCATTTTTCAACTCGCTTTTTTGGGAGCTGGCCGCAAAAGCGCAGGATTGCTTCAGGCCCTCTTCTGCTTCTGGGGGGCAGGCTGAGCTTGTGCTTAATTCTTCTTCCTGATGGGAAAATAGAGTGACCTGTGCCTGTCCCAACCCCTAGAGCTAGTTTCTCATTGGTTCCCCCTCTTCCCGTTCATCCTCAGGACAAATTGCAACCTGTACGGAACAGGAGGTTAAAGGTGCTGATTCTCCAAAGAGGGAGATGGCTAGTAAATCGGCTGGAATGGCGAACCCGAGCCAAGGAGATGAGAAATGAGATGCGTTTTAGAAACCTTTCCAGATCACACGATGTACCATCTTCTGGGTTTCTCATGCATGTTTTCGATATAGGAAGATGCCCTTGAACCTGGAGATTTTTGACCCATGGGATGGGTACCATGCAGTATTACTTGAAAGGGTCTGCGTTGGCTCACCCAACCTCACCGAACCTCTCAGCCCCAAGAGTGTCCACCCTTATGTCTCAATCAGCTGTGGGTCTAGATATGGTCAATCCAGGTTGCATCACAGCCCCTGAACGAATTTTGTAAGAATTTCTCTCTCTTTCACTGTCTTTGTTTCACTGGTTTTGAAAAGTAAGTTATTTTTATAATGGGGTTTAGCTGCTTTTCACGGCTGTGTTTATGCCGCTTTACACCCCCTTGACTCACTTACAGAGAGATATCAATACATAGGTTTGAAGATTCTTACTAGTCAGATATATTCTTGTGCGGTGAATAGGGGGTGTTGAGTCCAGTTCACTGAGCAAGGAATAGGTCTTGTCTCTTACATATTGGGTTTATGGAAGGGTATCTGAGCTAATTTGAAACCCTTGTTTTATGCATCACCCCACCTCACCTTTCTCGTTCAGCAGCCATAGTGTGTTTTCTGAACGTGTGACTCTGTTCTGTTTTGCAATTCAGTTCAAGTTTAGCGGTTTTTATATTCCCTCTATAAGTGATATCTTATGATAAGTGTCTTTTTCTGTGTGACTTATTTCACTTAGAATCGTCGTACCTAAATCCTCTCATCGTGCTGGTTCTAGCCTTATGAAGTTGATTTCATGGCTGAGTGATATTCCATTGTACATGAGGACCACAACTTCTTTATCCATTTTTCTCTCTCCTAGGATATTGAAGGTGTAATGAAGTGGCGGTTCTTGTCAACAGAGCAGCCCTAAACTTTGGGGTGCCTGTGTCTTGCTGATTTTTAGTTTTCCCAATTTATACGCCCATGAGTGGAAGTACCCTATGCTCTCCAAGCTGTGTTTTTTAGATGTTTCAGGACACACCGTACACTTCTCCAGAGTGGCTGTTGGCAATTTACATCCCGCCCATCAGCGTAGCAAGGCTCCGTTTTCTCCATGGCCGGTCCTGCATTTCTGGTTTGGACACTTTTTTCTGCATGGCCCTTTTGCCCGCTGGGAAGCCAGACATCTTTGTAGCGCTGATTTGCCTTTCTAGGTTGCTTGGTTGGCCAAAAAGGGCGTATGTGTTTTTCCCTGAATATATTCAAGAAAAAACGCATACGCCCTTTTTGGCCAAGGGCATCATTGTTCACGATTTGCCGCTTTTCATGTGCTTTCAAGGCAATTCGAATCTACCTCCTGAAATCTGTTTCCTGCAATTCTGAATTGCTTTCAAGTCCTCTTCGTTGCCTTCCCTCAATATATTTGTGGACGAGATTTATCACTTATAACTCTGCAGGTTTGTGAATTGCAGTGCCCCTGAGCTCCATTTTTCAAGTTGCTTTTTTGGGAGCTGGCCGCAAAAGCGCAGGATTGCTTCAGGACCTATTCTGGTTCCGGTGGGCAGGCTAAGCATGTGGTTAATTCTTCTTCCTGATGGCAAAATACAGAGACCTGGGGCTGTCCCAACACCTAGAGCTAGTCTCTCATTGGTTCCCCCTCTTCCCGTTCATCCTCAGGACAAATTGCAACCTGTACGGAACAGGAGGTTAAAGGTGCCGATTCTCCAAGGAGCGAGATGGCTAGTAAAGCGGCTGAAATGGTGAACCTGAACACAAGTAGATGAGAAATGAGGTGCGTTTTAGAAACCTTTCCCCATTACACGGTGTACAATCTTCTGGGTTTCTCATGCAAGTTTTCGACGTAGGAAGATGCCCTAGAACCTGGAGATTTGGGGCCCATGGGATGGGTACCTGCAGTATTACTGTAAAGGGTCTGCGTTGGCTCACCCAACCTCACCAAACCTCTCAGCCCCAAGAGTGTCCACCCTTATGTCTCAATCAGCTGTGGGTCTAGATATGGTCAATCCAGGTTGCATCAAAGCCCCTGAACGAATTTTGTAAGAATTTCTATCTCTTTCACTGTCTTGGTTTCATGGGTTTTGAAAAGGAATTTATTTTTATAATGGGGTATAGCTGCTTTTCACGGCTGTGTTTATGCCGCTTTACACCCCACCCCTTGACTCACTTACAGAGAGTTATCAATACATAGGTTTGAAGATTCTTACTAGTCAGATATATTGTTGTGCGGTAAATAGGGGTTGTTGAGTCCAGTTCACTGAAAAAGGAATAGGTCTTGTCTATTACATATTGGGTTAATGGAACGGTATCTGAGCTAATTTGAAACCCTTGTTTTATGCATCACCCCACCTCAACTTTCCCGTTCAGCAGCCGTAGTGTGTTTTCTAAACGTGGGACTCTGTTCTGTTTTGTAATTCAGTTCAAGCGTAGCGGTTTTTACATTCCTTCTATAAGTGATATCTTATGATAAGTGTCGTTTTCTGTGTGACTTATTTCACTTAGAATCATCGTACCTAAATCCACTCATCGTGCTGCTACTAGCATTATGACGTTGATTTCATGGCTGAGTGATATTCCATTGTACATGAGGACCACAAATCTTTATCCATTTTTCTCTTTCTTAGGATATTTAATGTGTAATGAAGTGGGGGTTCTTGTCAACAGAGCAGCCCTAAACTTTGGAGTGCCTGTGTGTTGCTGATTTTTAATTTTCCCAATTTATACGCCCATGAGTGGAAGCGCCCTATGCTCTCCAAGCTGTGTTTTTTAGATGTTTCAGGACACACCGTACACTTCTCCAGAGTGGCTGTTTGCAATTTACATCCCGCCCATCAGCGTAGCAAGGCTCCCATTTCTCCATGGCCGGTCCTGCATTTCTGGTTTGGACACTTTTTTCTGCATGGCCCTTTTGCCCGCTGGGAAGCCACACTTCTTTGGAGCACTGATTTGCCTTTCCAGGTTGCTTGGTTGGCCAAAAATGGCGTATGTGTTTTTTCCTGAATATATTCAGGAAAAAACGCATACGCCCTTTTTGGCTAAGGGCATCATTGTCCACGTTTTGCCGCTTTTCATGTGCTTTCAAGGCGATTCGAATCTACCTCCTGAAATCTGTTTCATGCAATTCTACCTTGCTTTCAAATCCTCTTCGTTGCCCTTCCTCAATATATTTGTGGAAGAGAGTTATCATTTATAACTCTGCAGGTTTGTGAATTGCAGTGCCCCTGAACTCCATTTTTCAAGTCGCTTTTTTGGGAGCTGGCTGCAAAAGTGCAGGATTGCTTCAGGACCTATTCTGGTTCCGGTGGGCAGGCTAAGCCTGTGGTTATTTCTTCTTCGTGATGGCAAAATAGAGTGACCTGTGCCTGTCCCAACACCTAGAGCTAGTCTCTCATTGGTTCCCCCTCTTCCCGTTCATCCTCAGGACAAATTGCAACCTGTACGGAACCGGAGGTTAAAGGTGCTGATTCTCCAAGGAGGGAGATGGCTATTAAAGCGGCTGGAATGGCCAACCCGAGCACAAGGAGATGAGAAATGAGGTGCGTTTTAGAAACGTTTCCCGATCACACGGTGTACCATCTTCTGGGTTTCTCATGCATGTTTTCGATGAAGGAAGATGCCCTTGAACCTGGAGATTTGGGACCCATGGGATGGGTACCATGCAGTATTACTTGAAAGGGTCTGCGTTGGCTCACCCAACCACACCAAACCTCTCAGCCCCAGAAGTGTCCACCCTTAGGTCTCAAAGACCTGTGGGTCTAGATATGGTCAATCCAGGTTGCATCACAGCCCCTGAACGAATTTTGTAAGAATTTCTCTCTCTTTCACTGTCTTTGTTTCACGGGTTTTGAAAAGTAATTTATTTTTATAATGGGGTTTAGCTGCTTTTCACAGCTGTGTTTATGCCGCCTTACACCCCATTGACTCACTTACAGAGAGATATCAATACATAGGTTTGAAGATTCTTACTAGTCAGATATATTCTTGTGTGGTGAATAGGGGGTGTTGAGTCCAGTTCAGTGAGCAAGGAGTAGGTCTTGTCTATTACATATTGGGTTTATGGAACGGTATCTGAGCTAATTTGAAACCCTTGTTTTATGCATCACCCCACCTCACCTTTCCCGTTCAGCAGCCATAGTGTGTTTTCTAAACGTGTGACTCTGTTCTGTTTTGTAATTCAGTTCAAGCGTAGCGATTTTTACATTCCCTCTATAAGTGATATCTTATGATAAGTGTCGTTTTCTGTATGATTTATTTCACTTAGAATCGTCGTACCTAAATCCACTCATCGTGCTGCTACTAGCCTTATGACGTTGATTTCATGGCTAAGTGATATTCCATTGCACATGAGGACCACAACTTCTTTATCCATTTTTCTCTTTCCTAGGATATTTAAGGTGTAATGAAGTGGGGGTTCTTGTCAACAGAGCAGCCCTAAACTTTGGAGTGCCTGTGTCTTGCTGATTTTTATTTTCCCAATTTATACGCCCATGAGTGGAAGTGCCCTATGCTCTCCAAGCTGTGTTTTTTAGATGTTTCAGGACACACCGTACACTTCTCCAGAGTGGCTGTTGGCAATTTACATCCCGCCCATCAGCGTAGCAAGGCTCCCATTTCTCCATGGCCGGTCCTGCATTTCTGGTTTGGACACTTTTTTCCGCATGGCCCTTTTGCCCGCTGGGAAGCCAGACTTCTTTGTAGTGCTGATTGGCCTTTCTAGGTTGCTTGGTTGGCCAAAAAGGGCGTATGCGTTTTATCCTGAATATATTCAGGAAAAAACACATACGCCCTTTTTGGCCAAGGGCATCTTTGTTCACGATTTGCCGCTTTTCATGTGCTTTCAAGGCGATTCGAATCTACCTCCTGAAATCTGTTTCCTGCAATTCTGCCTTGCTTTCAAAGCCTCTTCGTTGCCTTCCCTTAATATATTTGTGGACGAGAGGTATCATTTAAAACTCTGCAGATTTGTGAGTTGCAGTGCCCCTGAGCTCCATTTTTCCAGTCGCTTTTTTGGGAGCTGTCCGCAAAAGTGCAGGATTGCTTCAGGCCCTCTTCTGGTTCTGGGGGGCAGGCTGAGCTTGTGGTTAATTCTTCTTCCTGATGGCAAAATAGAGTGACCTGTGCCTGTCCCAACACCTAGACCTAGTCTCTCATTGGTTCCCCCTCTTCCCGTTCATCCTCAGGACAAATTGCAACCTGTACGGAACAGGAGGTTAAAGGTGCTGATTCTCCAAGGAGAGAGATGGCTAGTAATGCGGCTGGAATGGCGAACCTGAGCAAAAGGAGATGAGAAATGAGGTGTGTTTTAGAAACCTTTCCCGATCACACGGTTTACCATCTTCTGGGTTTCTCATGCATGTTTTCGATGTAGGAAAATGCCCTTGAACTTGGAGATTTGGGACCCATGGGATGGGTACCATGCAGTATTACTTTAAAGGGTCTGTGTTGGCTCACCCAACGTCACCAAACCTCTCAGCCCCAAGAGTGTCCACCCTTATGTCTCAATCAGCTGTGGGTCTAGATATGGTCAATCCAGGTTGCATCACAGCCCCTGAACGAATTTTGTAAGAATTTCTCTCTCTTTCACTGTGTTTGTTTCACGGGTTTTGAAAATTAATTTATTTTTATAATGGGGTTTAGCTGCTTTTCATGGCTGTGTTTATGCCGCCTTACACCCCCTTTACTCACTTACAGAGAGATAACAATACATAGGTTTGAAGATTCTTACTAGTCAGATATATGCTTGTGCAGTGAATAGGGGGTGTTGAGTCCAGTTCACTGAGCAAGGAGTAGGTCTTGTCTATTACATATTGGGTTTATGGAACGGTATCTGAGCTAATTTGAAACCCTTGTTTTATGCATCACCCCACCTCACCTTTCCCGTTTAGCAGCCATAGTGTGTTTTCTAAATGTGTGACTCTGTTCTGTTTTGTAATTCAGTTCAAGTGTAATGGATTTTAGCTTCCCTCTATAAGTGATATCTTATGATAAGTGTCGTTTTCTGTGTGACTTATTTCACTTAGAATCGTCGTACCTAAATCCACTCATCGTGCTGCTACTAGCCTTATGACATTGATTTCATGCCTGAGTGATATTCCATTGTACATGAGGACCACAACTTCTTTATCCATTTTTCTCTTTCCTAGGATATTTAAGGTGTAATGAAGTGGAGTTTCTTGTAACCAGAGCAGCACTAAGCTTTGGGTTGCCTGTGTCTTTTTGATTTTTAGTTTTCCCAATTTATACGCCCATGAGTGGAAGTGCCCTATTCTTTCTAGCTCTGTTTTTTAGATGTTTTAGGAAACACCATACCCTTCTCCAGACTCGCCATTGGCAATTTACATCCCGCCCATCAGTGTAACAAGGCTCCCTTTCCTCCTTGGCCTCTCCTGGATTTCTTGGTTTTACACTTTTTTAGGAAGTTCCTTTTGACCGAGGGGAAGTGAGACCTCTTTGTAGTGCTGATTTGCATTTCCGGCTTGCTTGGTTTGCCAATCAGGGCCTATGCTTTTTTTTTTGAATTTATTCAGGAAAAAAAGCATACGCCCTTTTTGGCCAAGTGCATCCTTGTCGACGTTTGGCCGCTTTTCATGTGCTTTAGTGGCTATTCGAATCTAACTCCTGAAATTTGTTTCCTGCAATTCTGCCTTGCTTTCCAATCCTTTTCGTTGCCTTCCCTCAATATAGTTTTGGGCGATAATTATAATTTAAAACTCTGCAGGTTTGTGAATTGCAGTGCCCCTGAGCTCCATTTTTCAACTCGCTTTTTGGGAGCTTCCCGCAGAGCCGCTGGTTTGCTTCTGGCCCTGCTCTGGTTCTCAGTGGCAGGCTAAGCCTTTGCTTAATTCTTCTTCCTGATTGGAAATTAGAGTGACATGTGCCTGTCCGAGCATCTAGGGCTTGGCTCTCCTTGTTTCTCCTCCTTCCCCTTTTTCCTTAGGACAAATTCCAAATTCTGTGCAACTGGATGTTGAAGGTGCTGACATCCTCAAGTGGGGAGATTTTAAGGAAAAAGGCTGGAGGGGTGAATCCAACAACCAGGAAATTAGGAGTTTTGGTTCCTTTTCCAAAATCTTCCTGATCCAACCGTGTTCCATCTTCTGGGTGTCACAGGCATGTTTTAGCTGTAGGAAAGGTCCCGTGTATGTAAGGCGAACACCAGGGATTTTTCCAAATCAGTGTCTCCCCAAGCTCCAATCTGGGGAATTTTTAAGCTACTGGTACATGTGTGTTCATTAAGGGACTTGGGCTGTAGGCAGAGTCCGAACTTTAGATGATTGAAGTCTTCAGGTTCAGAAACGCTCACCATCGGCCTCCTTTAGTTTCCATTTTATCTGTAGTTGATAGATGATGTCGATATAGATATCTATTGTTTTTCAGATTATTTCCCCTTAGGGGTCATTAAAAAATATTGAGTATAGTTCCCTGTGCTATACAGTAGATCCTTGTTGATGATATATTTTATACATAGCAGTGTGTATATGTTAATCCGAAACTGTTAATTTATCCCTCCTCCCACCTTTCCCCTTTGGTAATAAAAAAATATAAGATTTTATACTTCTCAGAAATCTAGGAGCTGAAAGAGAGGTATCATTTTCAATGGAAAATCATTCAAAACAAGGTTGAAACTTCAACCAAGATTATTAGATGTACATCCTTGGAAAGAAATCACTGCATTTCACTACTGTTGACCTGACAAATAAGACAAACCCCTCCACTGAACTTGCTTATAATAAAGTGATGGAAATATCAAATGGAAGTGTTAGAAACATCTTATTTTACACGAGCCTTATACACTGCTCTATGTTAATTACAGTTTGGCTCACACATCTGTTCATTGAAGTTACAATGTTCTCAAATTCTGTTACTGATCCTGCAGAGTGGGCCCCAACAAGGGTCTCCCTGCCCAGTGTCATTGGAGCCAACAGATCGAGACTGACTTTGGTTCAGAAGCAAAGGAAAACTTTATATTTTAATCAGAGAATGGAGAGGTGAGAGTGTGTGCTCCCCTGCGGGTTGTGGGCCGGGCTGCTGTGTAGGGATCCTGTCAGCATCAGCCGGAGGGAGGGGGCAGAGCTCTCGAGGGCCGGGTTGGCTGGAGTTCAGGCTCTATGTCGCAGAGTCTGCACAGGGCCCCACGAGCTGAGGTGTCGGCCCAGCCATTTTGCACTAGGAAATCGGGTCTGAAGTGCCGGGTGTGGGACCTCTGCATGTGGAAACCTAGGAGCAAGTGAAATTAGACAAAGTACAAAGGACAAAATGGTTAGACTTTATTTTATTGCCCAGATTCTATTTTTATCTCCCAGGAATTTTTAATGGGCTTTGCCAGTGACAAAGCCCTCCTCTGCCTTTTGTCCCATTCCTCATTCGTGGGGCACTGAGGGTGCAGACACCTCTTCTGTAAATGCTTCGTGCTGAGTTGGGTGTCCTCATACCTGGGGGGAGGGGCAGGACTTCTCTCCAGCAGCCTCCAGGTGAGGTGGATTGTCCCCAGGCCTCCTCCCTCACTGCTCGTCTGCCTGAGCACCAGCATTGGAAGTTTCATAGATTCTAATGACCTTTAAGGGTCCAGGAAAGAGATGTTCAGAGACGTTGCGGGGGGGTGGGCGGTTTTACCCTGCTCCACATTGGTTCGACCCCCTTAGGCTGACGGTTTCTGCCAGCCTAGATGCTCTGACCAGTAGTCTGCGCTTTCTTCAGTTAGGCCACTGAATTAACGTACAAACAGCACCAGGTATCAGAGCCCTGCTTGCTCAAATCCCAGACAGTCCAGGGCTGGTGGTGATCCAGGACCATGACGGCCACTCAGTCAACGGCCTTTTGAAGTAGCCAGGAGTACAGCCGGTCTCATTGGCCTCCGTCACCGCGGTGTCTGTAGGCTTTTCTATGGTGGCAGCGTTATTTACGGTTCCCCTGCCAAGTTTATTAGCTCCGCTCTGGGTGCAGTAAGTCCTGTAAGCAGTAGTCTGCTCTTTTGGGGCACACTCTTGTTGTTTTCTGAGAGAAACTCCAGGTCAAGTGACGGTCACACGAGTCGTCATGGGGGCCCATTGCCCCCGGTTGTCTCTCTGGAGGTTGGTGTTGGACGGCCTCCTCACTCGAGGTCATTGTGCCCACGGAGCAATCCCTGCAACTTCAGGGCATGGTGGGTGGTTAGGATCACCAAGTGGCATCCTTTACCCTTACGAGGGAGCTGGACTTGCGGGCTGCTGATTTCCAGGTTTTTAGATACCCCCAGTATCCTGGTCAGATGGGGTGGCTGGCCAATGCCTGGAGGGCATTCTTGCATTGTTCCATTTCAAGTGGTCCCAGTTTTTGCACTAATACTCCAAGGGCGATTCGCCTTGGACCAGGAATGTAAAGGTCAAAGGGTTTAGCTAACTTAAGGAGGTCCAGGGCAAGGGTCTGAATTGACTGCACTTTCCCTTCTTGAAAGGCCGCTTCTGGATTCTATTCAAAAGGATCATCATCTTTTCCTTTCAGTGTTTCATATAGAGGCCCAGTTATTGGACTGTAGTTAGGGATCCAGATGCAGCAAACCCCGGTCTCCCCAGGAACCCCTAAGCTGTCTTCTAGTTTTAGGAAGGGTGAGGCTGCAAATGGCTTCTTCCCTTTCCTGGGGTGGGCTTCTCCGACCTTCTGTGTGAATGAAACCCAGGAAGGTCACCTTAGTTTGTGATATTTGAGCCTTTTTCTTGGACACCTTCTATCTTTTATTGGCTAGGTAGTTCAGAGGCCTCCTTAGTCGGGCTGGTGATCAGAATGTCATCTGCATATTGAAGGAGGGTTCCCTTCTCCAGAGGTAGATCTTTTAGGTCTTTAGCTAACGTTTCCCAAAAGATGGTGTGGGGATTTTTGAACCCCTGGGGCAGGACGGCCCAGCAGCATTGTTTTTGTTGTATGTTGAGTCCTGCCACTCACAGCCAAAATTTCTTGTGACTCTGGGACTAATGGAATACAGAAGAAGGCATCATTGAAGTCTAATACAGAATACCATGTCCTGGTGGATGGTAGAATGACCAGCAGGGTGTAGGAATTTGGAACTACTAGATGTATATCCTCTGTGGCTTCACTGACTGTCCTGTCGTCCTCTACCAGGTACCCAGCAGCCCACGGGGCTCTTGTGGTCAGGCCCCTCCCAGGATATGGAGCTCACCTGGGCAGGTACCCAGCAGCCCATGGGACTCTCGGTGTTAGGCCACTCCCAGGATATGGAGTTCACCTGGGCATGTACCCAGCAACCCATGGGGCCCTCATGATCAGGCCCCTCCCAGGATATGGAGCTCACCTGGGCAGGTATGCAGCAGCCCACAGGGCTCTCGTGGGCAGGCCCCTCCCTGGATATGGAGCTCCCCTGGACAGGTACCCTGGCAGGGCTGGGCACACAGGAACCGTGCACATAGCCCTCATTGCAGAGCACCCCCAGGACAACTGTAGCTCAGAGCTGACACAGAGCACCTCAGAGCAGAGCTTGAACTAACAAACAGCAGCTCCAACAGGTCTGTGACCCTAGGCTTCACTCTGTGTGGCCTCCCTCTGCCTGGTCTTCCAGGGGCTTCCACTGCAGCTGGGGCACCAGGCCTCTGTCTCCACCCACCACCCCTCCTCTCCCTGACTCCTGGGTTCCTCTCATTAGCAGAGGGTCTTCTTGAAGTTGTCTCCCACTCATGAACCAGATAAAATGATTAGAAAACAAGCCAGGGCTGCCGCCCCTTATCTATCCTGACTCTCGGGACCCTACACCTGTTCCTTGGATCTGGCCGGTGCAGCAAGGCACATTTTCTGCAACTCTGAGCCCCTGAGGGGCGAGGATTGGCTGACCTGGGCAGCCTGACCCGGCCAGCCAGCCCTTCCCAGGTGTGCCTGGGTTGAGGTCAATATAAACACCCCTCCAGGCAGCAAAAGCCTCTGCAGCTGTGCCTGACGCCATATTCTCTGCCCCGTCCGCAGTCTCGGGGTTGGGATGGTGGGAGGGAGTAGGGCCCACGGCTCTATGAGTGGCCCGGTGTGACTGGGGCTCTGCTGGACTTCCTGCAGGAGTTGCCGGGCTGCCACCTGCTAAAGAGGAGGATGTGTCACCCATACTTGCTGCTGGAATTTCTCCCCGGGCAGAGGTGAGGAAGGAAAAAAGCAGTGGGGACCGGGACAGGAGGGGTACCTCAGGCAGGGAAATGGAAAGCTTCCAGACGAGTGCCCAGGGCCAGGACCATCCTGGCTGGCCTGCAGGCACCAAGTCGGCCTGCGTGTCCAAGCCCCTTCCTCTAGCTTTTAAAGTCTTTGCACACATTCAGGTGTTTTACCTGGGAAGGGTGGGAAAAGTTCAGCAGCAACTGGCCTGGGGCTCAGCTCACATTTACTCAGAGACGCCTCCTCACGGTCCCCCAGCTTTGCAATGAGGACGCTCCTTGTGTTGGGGCTGCTGGCTGCATGGGAAATGATTCCCCACCTGTGACCAACTTCAGAATTGTTTACCAATGGAGCAAGTGCCCTGATAGGGTTTTCCTCTGTATGACCAGTGGGTTCTGTTTTTGTTTTTTTCTTTTTTGGTTCAAGGTAAGTTTTATTCCTCTTTTTGTATTTATGGATATAAGCATGGAAATAATTCATTCATACAAATACGTCTATGGGAAGGACAGAACTTTTTTTCTGTTTTATTTTTTTAAGTATTAATTATATTTTAATTTTTGAATTTATTTTATTCATTTTTTTATACAGCAGGTTCTTATTGGTTATCTATTTTATACATATAAGTGTATATATGTCAATCCCAGGCTCGCAATTCATCCCACCACCACCACCCTGCCACTTTCCCCCCTTGGTGTCCATACATTTGTTCTATACATCTGTGTCTCTATTTATGCCTTGCAAACCGGTTCATCTGTACCATTTTTTCTAGGTTCCACATGTATGCGTTAATATACGATATTTGTTTTTCTCTTTCTGACTAACTTCACTCTGTATGACAGTCTCTAGATCTATCCACGTCTCTACAAATGACCCAATTTCATTCCTTTTTATGGCTGAGAAATATTGCATTTTATATATGTAGCACATCTTTTCCGTTCGTCTGTCTATGGGCACTTAGGTTGCTTCCATGACCTGGCTATTGTAAATAGTGCTGCAGTGAACATTGTGGTGAATATGTCTTTTTTATTTTTTTTTTGAATATGTCTTTTTGAATTATGGTTTTCTCTGGGTATATGGCCAGTAGTGGGATTGCTGGGTCATATGGTAATTCTATATTTAGTTTTTTAAGGAACCTCCATACTGTTCTCCATAGTGACTGTATCAACTTACATTCCCACAAATAGTGTAAGAGGGTTCCCTTTTCTCCACACCCTCTCCAGCATTTGTTGTTTGTAGATTTTCTGATGATGCCCATTCTAACTCGTGTGAGGTGATAACTCATTGTAGTTTTGGTTTATATTTCTCTAATAATTAGTGATGTTGAGCAGCTTTTCATGTGCTTCTTGGTCATCTGTATGTCTTCTTGGGACAAATGTCTATTTACGTCATCTGCCCATTTTTGGATTGGGTTGTTTGTTTTTTTACTGTTGAGCTGTATGAGCTGTTTATATACATTGGAGATTAATCCTTTGTCCATTGATTCGTTTGCAAATATTTTCTCCCATTCTGAGGGTTGTCTTTTCGTCTTGTTTGTAGTTTCCTTTGCTTTGCAAAAGCTTTTAGGTTTCATTTGCTCCCATTTGTTTATTATTGTTTTTTATTCCATTACTCTAGGAGGTGGATCAAAAAAGACCTTGCTGTGATTTATGTCAAAGAGTATTCTTCCTATGTTTTCCTCTAAGAGTTTTCTAGTGTCCGGTCTTACATTTTGGTCTCTAATGCATTTTGAGTTTATTTTTTGTGTATGGTGTTAGGGAGTGTTCTAATTTCATTCTTTTACATGTAGCTGTCCATTTTTCCCAGCACCACTTATTGAAGAGACTGTCTTTTCTCCATTGTATATCCTTGCCTCCTTTGTCATAGATTAGTGGGTCATAGGTGTGTAGGTTTATCTCTGGGCTTTCTTTTTTTTTTTTTCTTTTACATCTTTATTGGAGTATAATTGCTTTACAATTGTGTGTTAGTTTCTGCTGTATAAAAAAGTGAATCAGCTATGCGTATACATATAACACCATATCCCCTCCCTCTTGCACCTCCCTCTCACTCCCTTATCCCACCCTTTTAGGTGGTCACAAAGCACAGACCTGATCTCCCTGTGCTATGTGGCTGCTTCCCAGTAGCTATCAATTTTACATTTGGTAGTGTATATATGTCCATACCACTCTCTCACTTTGTCCCAGCTTACCCTTCCCCCTCCCCATGTCCTCAAGTCCTTTCTCTACGTCTGTGTCCTTAATCCTTTCCTGCCCCTAGGTTCTACATAAACTTTTTTTTTTAGATTCCATATATATGTGTTAGCATACAGTGTTTGTTTTTCCCTTTCTGACTTACTTCACTCTGTAGGACAGACTCTAGATCCATCCACCTCACTAAAAATAACTCAATTTCGTTTCTTTTTATGGCTGAATCATGTTCCATTGTATATATGTGCCACATCTTCTTTATCCATTTATCTGTTGATGGACACTTAGGTTGCTTCCATGTCCTGGCTATTGTAAATAGAGCTACAGTGAACATTGTGGTACATGACTCTTTTTGAATTATGGTTTTCTCAGGGTAAAGGTCCAGGAGTGGGTTTGCTGGGTTGTATGGTAGTTCTATTTTTAGTATTTAAGGAACCTTCATACCGTTCTCCCTAGTGGCTATATCAATTTACATTCCCACCAACAGTGCAAGAGGGTTCCCTTTTCTCCAATTAATGCCTCTCCAGCATTTATTGTTGGTAGATTTTTTGATGATGGCCATTCTGACTGGTGTGAGGTGATACCTCGCTGTAGTTTTGATTTGCATTTCTCTAATGATTAGTGATGTTCAGCATCCTTTCATGTGTTTGTTGGCAACCTGTATATCTTCTTTGGAGAAATGTCTATTTAGGTCTTCTGCCCATTTTTGGATTGGGTTGTTTGGTTTTGTGATATTGAGCTACATGAGCTGCTTTTTGGAGATTAATCATTTGCCATTTGCTTCATTTGAAAATATTTTCTCCCATCCTGATGGTTGTCTTTTCATCTTGCTTATGTTTTCCTTTGCTGTGCAAAAGAATTTATGTTTCATTAGGTCCCATTTTTTAATTTTTGTTTTTATTTCCATTTCTCTAGGAGGTGGGTCAAAAAGGATCTTGCTGTGATTTATGTCATAGACTGTTCTGCTTATGTTTTCCTCTAAGACTTTTATAGTGGCTGGTCTTATATTTAGGTATCTAATCCATTTTGAGTTTATTTTTGTGTATGGTGTTAGGGAGTGTTCTAATTTCATTCTTTTACATGTAGCTGTCCAGTTTTCCCAGCACCACTTACTGAAGACACTGTCTTTTCTCCGTTGTACACCCTTGCCTCCTTTGTCATAGATTAGTTAACCATAGGTATGTGGGTTTATCTCTGTGCTTTCTGTCCTGTTCTGTTGACCTATATTTCTGTTTTTGTGTCAGTACCATATTATCTGATTACTGTAGCTTTGTAATATAGTCTGAAGTCTGGAAGTCTGATTCCTCCAGCTCTTTTTTTCCCCCCTCAAGACTGCTTTGGCTATCCAGGGTCTTTTGTGTCTCCCTACAAATTTTAAGATTTTTTTTTCTTGTTCTGTAGAAAATGCCAAAAGTATTTTGATCAGGATTGCATTAAATCTGTAGATTGCTTTGGGTAGTATAGTCATTTTCACAATATTGATTCTTCTAATCCAAGAACATGGTATATGTCTCCATCTGCTTATATCATCTTTGATTTCTTTCATCAGCGTCTTATAGTTTTCTGAGTACAGGTCTTTTACTTCCTTAGGTAGGTTAATTCCTAGGTATTTTATTCTTTTTGTTGCAGTGGTAATGGGATTGTTTCCTTAATTTCTCTTTCTGATCTTTCATTGTTAGTGTATAGGAATGCAAGCAATTTCTGTGCATTAATTTTGTATCCTGCAACTTTACCAGATTCATTGATTAGCTCCAGTGGTTTTCTGGTGGCATCTTTAGGATTCTCTATCTATGATATCATGTCATCTGCAAACAGTGACAATTTTACTCCTTCTTTTCCTTTTTGTATTCCTTTTATTTCTTTTTCTTCTCTGATTGCCATGGCTAGGACTTCCAAAACTATGTTGAATAGCAGTGGTGAGAGTGGACATCCTCGTCTTGTTCCTGATCTTAGAGGAAACGCTTGCAGTTTTTCACCATTGAGAATGGTGTTTGCTGCGGGTTTGTCATATATGGCCTTTATTATGTTGAGGTAGTTTCCCTCTATGCCCACACTCTGCAGAGTTTTTATCGTAAATGGGTGTTGAATTTTCACAAAATCTTTTCCTTCATCTATTGAGATGATCATATGGTTTTATTCTACAATTTGTTAATATGGTGTATCACATTGATTTGTGTATATTGAAGAATCCTTGCATCCCTGGGATACACCCCACTTGATCATGGTGTATGATCCTTTTAATGTGTTGTTTGATTCTGTTTGCTAGTATTTGGTTGAGGATTTTTACATCTATATTCATCAGTGATATTGGTCTATAATTTTCTTTCCTTGTAGTATCTCTGTCTGATTTTGGTATCAGGGTGATGGTGGTCTGATAGAATGAGTTTGGGAGTGTTCCTTCCCCTGCAATTGTTTTGAAGAATTTGAGAAGGTTGGGTGTTAGCTCTTCCCTAATGTTTGATAGAATTCACCTGTGATGCCATCTGGTTCTGGACTTTTGTTTGTTGGAAGATTTTTAATCACAGTTTCAAATTCATTGCTTGTGATAGGTTTGTTCATATTTTCTATTTCTTCCTGGTTCAGTCTTGGAAGGTTATCCCTTTCTAAGAATTTGTCCATTTCTTCCAGGTTGTCCATTTTATTGGCATAGAGTTGCGTGTAGTAGTCTCTTAGGATGCTTTGTATTCCTGTGGTGTCTGTTGTAACTTCTCCTTTTTCACTTCTAATTTTGTTGATTTGAGTCCTCTCCCTCTTTTTCTTGAGTCTGGCTAAAGTTTGATCATTATTGCTTATCTTCTCAAAGAACCAGCTTTTAGGTTTATTGATCTTTGCTTTTGTTTTCTTTGTTTCTATTTCATTTATTTCTGCTCTGATCTTTAAGATTCCTTTCCTTCTACTAACTTTGGGTTTTGTTCTTCTTTCTCTAATTCCTCTAGGTGTAAGGTTAGATTGTTTATTTGAGATTTTTCTTGTTTCTTGAGGTAGGCTTGTAGTGCTATAAACTTCCCTCTTAGAACTGCTTTTGCCGCATCCCATAGGTTTTGGATCATCGTGTTTTTGTTGTCATTTGTCTCTAGGTAGTTTTTGATTTCCTCTTTGATTTCTTCAGTGATCTCTTGGTTATTTAGTAACGCATTGTTTAGCCTCCATGTGTTTGTGTTTTTTACGGTTTTTTTCCGTGTAATTGATTTCTAATCTCATAGCATTGTGGTCGGAACAGCTGCTTGACATGATTTCAGTTTTCTTAAATTTACTGAGGCTTTGTGATCCAAGATGTGATCTATCCTGGAGAATGTTCCGTGTGCAGTTAAGAAGAACGTGTAATCTGCTGTTTTTGGATGGAATGACCTATAAATATCAATTAACTCTATCTGGTCTATTGTGTCATTTAAAGCTTGTGTTTCCTTATTAATTTTCTGTCTGGCTGATCTCCACTGGTATAAGTGAGCTATTAAAGTCCCCCACTATTATTGTGTTACTGTTGATTTCCTCTTTTATAGCTGTTAGCAGTTGCCTTATACATTGAGGTGCTCCTATGTTGGGTACATATATATTTATAATTGTTATATCTTCTTCTTGGATTGATCCCTTGACCATTATGTAGTGTCTTTCCTTGTCTCTTGTAACATTCTTTATTTTAAAGTCTATTTTATCTGATATGAGTATTGCTACTCCAGCTTTCTTTTGATTTTCATTTGCATAGAGTATATTTTTCCATCGCCTCACTTTCAGTCTGTATGTGTCCCTAGGTCTGAAATGGGTCTCTTGTAGACAGCATATATATGGGTCTTGTTTTTGTATCCATTCAGCGAGCCTGTGTCTTTTGGTTGGAACATTTAGTGCATTCACGTTTAAGGTAATTATCGATATGTATGTTCCTATTACTATTTTCTTAATTGTTATGGGGTTGTCTTGGTGGGTCCTTTTCTTCTCTTGTGTTTCCCACTTAGAGAAGTTCCTTTAGCATTTGGTGTAAAGCTGGTTTCATGGTGCTGAATTCTCTTAGCTTTTGCTTGTCTGTAGGGCTTTTGATTTCTCCATCAAATATGAATGAGATCTTTGCAGGGTGGAGTAATCTTGGTTGTAGGTTCTTCCCTTTCATCACTTTAAATTGATCATGCTACTCCCTTCTGGCTTGTAGATATTCTGCTGAGAAATCAGCTGTTATCCTTATGGGAGTTCCCTTGTATGTTATTTGTCATTTTTCCCTTGCTGCTTTCAATAATTTTTCTTTGTCGTTAATTTTTGTCAATTTGATTACTATGTGTCTTGTCATTTTTCTCCTTTGCTTTATCCTGCCTGGGACTCTCTGTGCTTCTGGACTTGGGTGGCTATTTCTTTTCCCATGCTAGGGAAGTTTTTGACCATAATCTCTTCAAATATATTCTCGGGTCCTTTCTCTCTCTTCTCCTTCTGGGATCCCTATCATGCGAATGTTGTTGTGTTTAATGTTGTCCCAGAGGACTCTTGGGGTGTCTTCATTTATTTTCATTCTTTTTCTTTATTCTGTTCCATGGCAGTGATTTCCACCTTTCTGTCTTCCAGGTCACTTATCCGTTCTTCTGCCACAGTTATTCTGCTACTGATTCCTTCTAGTATATTTTTCATTTCAGTTATTACATTGTTCACCTCTGTTTGTTTGTTCTTTAATTCTTCTAGGTGTTTGTTCCTTAATTCTTCTAGGTCTTTGTTAAGCATTTCTTGTGTCTTCTCGATCTTTGCCTCCTTTCTTTTTCCAAGGTCTTGGCTCAACTTCACTATCATTATTCTGAATTCTTTTTCTGGAAGGTTCCCTATCTCCACGTCATTTCGTTTTTTTTTTTCCTGGGGTTTTATCTTGTTCCTTGATCTGGTATAAAGTCCTCTGCCTTTTCATTTTGTCTATCTTTCTGTGAATGTGGTTTTCCTTCCACAGGCTGCAGAATTGTAGTTCTTCTTGCTTCTGCTGTCTGCTCTCTGGTGGATGAGTCTATCTTAGAGGCTTGTGCAAGCTTCCTGATGGGAGGGACTGGTGGTGGGTAGAGCTGGGTGTTGCTTTGGTGGGCAGAGCTTTAATCCGCTTGTCTGTGGATTAAATAAAACTTTAATAAAAAGTTTAATCCGCTTGTCTGCTGATGCATGGGGCTGGGTTCCCTCCCTGTTGGTTGTTTGGCCTGAGGCGACCCAGCACTGGAGCCTACCTTGCTCTTGGTGGGGCTAATGGCGGACTCTGGGAGGGCTCACACCAAGGAGTATTTCCCAGAACTTCTGCTGCCAGTGTCGTTGTCCTCACGGTGAGCCACAGCCACAGCCACCACCTGCCTCTGCAGGAGACCCTCTAAAAGTAGCAGGTAGTTCTGGTCATTCTCCTACAGGGTCACTGCTTCTTCCCCTGGGTCCTGATGTGCACACTACTTTGTGTGTGCCCTCCAAGAGTGGAGTATCTGAGTGGAGTTGAGACTCTGAGACTCTGCGTGGAGTCACACAGACTCTGGGTCCTGTGAAGCTTCGATGTTTTGTGGTTCTAGAAATCCTATAGGAGACGGTCCACAGCAGGTGAAGCTAATGTTGTCAGTAGAGGTGTTGAAGCCAAAGATCTGCAGTTCCGACTAGAGGTGCCGATGTACATACAGGACAAAATCATCTCGTGTGAATGTAGTTCAGGCATGTTTAAGATGAATGCAGTCATGTTAATGCCTACCATATTCTATCTTGAGCCTCTCCTCAGGGACCCCCTCCTCAGTTCCTGAGGCTCCTGTAAGTCATGTACAAGGGACTGGAAAGTGGGCTCTGTCCAGTCTGAGCCCTGAGTTACCCTGTGTGTATCTTAGGATGCTTTGTATTTCTGTGGTGTCTGTCTGTTGTAACATCATCTCTTTCATTTCAGATTTATTTGGGCCCTCTCTTTTTAAAAAAACATACTACTGTTGTCTTTTATTCTTTACAGAAGTTTAATAAGTGTTTGATCTACTATCCTTACCCTATGTATACTTTTTGCAGTGAGATTTTTACTTTTCTTTGTTTCCTTGTTACTATCAATAATTAGTGAGACTTCTTTTAAGCTACCTTCAACATTGCTTATAAAGCTGCTTTATTAGTGATGACAGAGCCTTAATGGAAGTCATGTTCTGGTTGTAAATTAGAATGCAATGTGCCAGCAAAAAGCCCCTTAAGTTTATGTCTCATTACTTCTTGTTCTTTTTTTAATTTAATTTTTATTTTTTGTCAGAGCAAATTTGATTAAAATGTTTTGTTTCTTCTAGGTGTGCAAGATGTGGTTCTTTTAAACATATACATATATCTATTCTTCTTTGCATCATTTTCCCATGTAGGTTATGACACAATGTTGAGCAGTCTTGTCTTGGTATTACATAGGTCTTTGGTGATTACATATTTCACATGTGTTTCTATATCTATCTTAACCCCAATATCCTAATGTATCCAATCCTCACACCTATCCATTTGCTGAACCATAAGTTTGTTTAATGAATCTGTGATTGCATTTCTCTGTGGAAATATCTTCATTGGTATGAATTTTTAGCTAAGACCTATAAGTGATATTATAGGATATGTGTCTTTGGCTTTCTGACTTAGTACAATTTGCCTGATTACCTCAAGAATCATACATGGTGCTGCAAATGGCATTGTTTCATTTTTTTCCCTGGCTAATATTCCATCTGTACGTGTACCAGTTCTTCTTTGGCCACGCACCTCTTGATGGACTTTCTGGTTGCCTCCATGTCTTGGCTATTGTAATACTGCTGCAATGCATATTTTCTTGCCTGTGTCTTTCCAGTTCTATCTTCTTATGTTATAGGCCAAGGAGTGGGCTTCCTGTATCATATGGTAGCTCAGTGTGTACGTTTTAAAGGCACCACCATTCAGTTCTCATTAGTGGCTCTTTCCAGGTTACGTCCCACTTAAAATTGAGGGTATGCATTTCTCCAAAACACCTTCAATATTTATTGTTTGTAGTTTTCTTGCTGATGGTTATTCTAACAGGTGCGAGCTGATACCTCTCTGTGGTTGAATTTGCATGTGTCCCAAAATCTGTTGAAATTGAGCTTTAAAGCATGCCCTTTCTATTTATCAAACTGTGATTACAGCTTAGTTCTTCAAAGTGTTTTCTTAAAGTAAGTGTCACATTTTGAAAATTTTTGGCCATTACCTCCCTCAAGACATTTTGAAGGCAGGTTTCATTTACAGCCCTGAAGTACTTGTTCATATGAAGTGACCATTAGCACAGGTTTGAAAGCTGCTTTGGTAGGTAACGGCCGGAGGGCGGGAGCCTTTCCACGTTCCCCAATCTGGTAACTAGGGAAGGAGCCTTCAGCCCCAAAAGTGTCCACCCTTATGTCTCATCCAGCTGTGGAACTAGATATGGTCAATCTAGGTTGCATCACAGCCCCTGAATGAATTGTGTGAGAATTTCTCTCTCTTTGAAAGTCTTTGTTTCATGGGTAATTAAAAGTAGTTTATTTTTATAATGGGGTTTAGCTGCTTTTCACTGCTGTGTTTATGCCGCTTTACACCCCCTTGACTCACTTACAGAGAGATATCAATACATAGGTTTTAAGATTCTTACTAGTCAGATATAGTCTTGTGCGGTGAATAGGGGGTGTTGAGTCCAGTTCACTGAGCAAGGAGTAGGTCTTGTCTATTACATATTGGGTTTATGGAACGGTATCTGAGCTAATTTGAAACCCTTGTTTTATGCATCACAGCACCACACCTTTCCCCTTCAGCAGCCATAGTGTGTTTTCTAAATGTGTGACTCTGTTCTGTTTTGTAATTCAGTTCAAGTGTAGCGGTTTTTACATTCCCTCTGTAAGTGATATCTTATGATAAGTGTCTTTTTCTGTGTGACTTATTTCACTTAGAATCTTCGTACCTAAATCCACTCATCATGCTGCTACGACTCTTATGACATTGATTTCATGGCTGAGTGATATTCCATTGTATATGAGGACCCAACTTCTTTATCCATTTTTCCCTTTCCTAGGATATTTAAGGTGTAATGAAGTGGGGGTTCTTGTCAACAGAGCAGCCCTAAACTTTGGGGTGCCTGTGTCTTGCTGATTTTTAGTTTTCCCAATTTATACGCCCATGAGGGGAAGTGCCCTATGCTCTCCAAGCTGTGTTTTTTAGATGTTTCAGGACACACCGTACACTTCCCCAGAGTGGCTGTTGGCAATTTATATCCCGCCCATCAGCGTAGCAAGGCTCCCATTTCTCCATGGCCGGTCCTGAATTTTTGGATTTGACACTTTTTTCCGCATGGCCCTTTTGCCCGCTGGGAAGCGAGACAACTTTGTAGCACTGTTTTCCCTTTCCAGGTTGCTTGGATGGCCAAAAAGGGCGTATGCGTTTTTTCCTGAATATATTCAGGAAAAAAAGCATACGCCCTTTTTGGCCAAGGGCATCATTGTCCACGTTTTGCCGCTCTTCATGTGCTTTCAAAGCGATTCGAATCTACCTCCTGAAAACTGTTTCCTGCAATTCTGCCTTGCTTTCAAATCCTCTTCGTTGCCTTCCCTCAATATATTTGTGGACGAGAGTTATCATTTAAAACTCTGCAGGTTTGTGAATTGCAGTGCCCCTGAGTTCCATTTTTCAAGTCGCTTTTTGGGAGCTGGCCGCAAAAGCGCATGATTGCTTCAGGCCCTCTTCTGGTTCTGGGGGGCAGGCTGAGGCTGTGGTTAATTCTTCTTCCTGATGGGAAAATAGAGTGACCTGTGCCAGTCCCAACCACTAGAGCTAGTCTCTCATTGGTTCCCCCTCTTCCCGTTCATCCTCAGGACAAATTGCAACCTATACGGAACAGGAGGTTAAAGGTGATGATTCTCCAAGGAGGGAGATGGCTAGTAAAGGGGCTGGAATAGCGAACCCGAGCACAAGGAGATGAGAAATGAGGTGCGGTTTAGAAACCTTTCCCGATCACACGGTGTACCATCTTCTGGGATTCTCATGCCTGTTTTCGACGTAGGACGATGCCCTTGAACCTGGAGATTTGGGACCCATGGGATGGGTACCATGCAGTATTACTTTAAAGGGTCTGCGTTCCCTCACCCAACCTCACCAAAACTCTCAGCCCCAAGAGTGTCCACCCTTATGTCTCAATCTGCTGTGGGTCTAGGTATGGTCAATCCAGGTTGCATCACAGCCCCTGAACGAATTTTGTAAGAATTTCTCTCTCTTTCACTGTCTTTGTTTCACTGGTTTTGAAAAGTAATTTATTTTTATAATGGGGTTTAGCTGCTTTTCACGGCTGTGTTTATGCCGCTTTACACCCCCTTGACTCACTTACAGAGAGATATCAATACATAGGTTTGAAGATTCTTACTAGTCAGATA
The DNA here is from genome assembly GCF_949987535.1 of Balaenoptera acutorostrata. NCBI lineage: Eukaryota > Metazoa > Chordata > Mammalia > Artiodactyla > Balaenopteridae > Balaenoptera > Balaenoptera acutorostrata. Next base: position 496,679 of record NW_026646696.1, read on the forward strand.
TATTCTTGTGCGGTGAATAGGGGGTGTTGAGTCCAGTTCACTGAGCAAGGAGTAGGTCTTGTCTATTACATATTGGGTTTATGGAACGGTATCGGAGCTAATTCGAAACCCTTGTTTTATGCATCACCCCACCTCACCTTTCCCGTTCAGCAGCCATAGTGTGTTTTCTAAACCTGTGACTATGTTCTGTTTTGTAATTCACTTCAACTGTAGCGGTTTTTACATTCCCTCTATAAGTGCTATCTTATGATAAGTGTCTTTTTCTGTGTGACTTATTTCACTTAGAATCGTCGTACCTAAATCCACTCATCGTGCTGCTACTAGCCTTATGACGTTAATTTCATGGCTGAGTGATATTCCATTGTACATGAGGACCCCAACTTCTTTATCCATTTTTCTCTTTCCTGGGATATTTAAGGTGTAAAGAAGTGGGGGTTCTTGTCAACAGAGCAGCCCTAAACTTTGGGGTGCCTGTGTCTTGCTGATTTTTAGTTTTCCCAATTTATACGTCCATGAGTGTAAGTGCCCTATGTGCTCCAAGCTGTGTTTTTTAGATGTTTCAGCACACACCGTACACTTCTCCAGAGTGGCTGTTGGCAATTTACATCCCGCCCATCAGCGTAGCAAGGCTCCCATTTCTCCATGGCCGGTCCTGCATTTCTGGTTTTGACACTTTTTTCTACATGGCCCTTTTGCCCGCTGGGAAGCCAGACTTCTTTGGAGCGCTGATTTACCTTTACAGGTTGCTTGGTTGGCCAGAAAGGACGTATGCGTTTTTTCCTGAATATATTCAGGAAAAAACGCATAAGCCCTTTTTGGCCAAGGGCATCATTGTCCACGTTTTGCCGCTTTTCATGTGCTTTCAAGGCGATTCGAATCTACCTCCTGAAATCTGTTTCCTGCAATTCTGCCTTGCTTTCACATCCTCTTCGTTGCCTTCCCTCAATATATTTGTGGACGAGAGTTGTCATTTATAACTCTGCAGGTTTGTGAATTGTAGTGCCCCTGAGCTCCATTTTTCAAGTCGCTTTTTGGGAGCTGGCCAGAAAAGCGCAGGATTGCTTCAGGGCCTCTTCTGGTTCTGGGGGGCAGGCTGAGGCTGTGGTTAATTCTTCTTCCTGATGGGAAAATATAGTGACCTGTGCCTGTCCCAACCACTAGAGCTAGTCTCTCATTGGTTCCCCATCTTCCCGTTCATCCTCAGGACAAATTGCAACCTGTACGGAACAGAAGGTTAAAGGTGCTGATTCTCCAAGGAGGGAGATGGCTAGTAAACGGGCTGGAATGGAGAACCCGAGCAAAAGGAGATGAGAAATGAGGTGCGTTTTAGAAACCTTTCCCGATCACACGGAGTACCATCTTCTGGGTTTCCCATGCACGTTTTTGACTTAGGAAGATGCCCTTGAACCTGGAGATTAGGGACCCATCAAGAAATCACATTAAGGTTCTCTTTTTAACGTGTTCCTTAAAACACTAGTGCTTAGGAAATCTATTGGAGGCAGAAGCAGTAAAGGATAGCTTAGGTTTGGGGTTAGGGTGAGGGTTAGGGTACGGCTTAGGGTACGGGTTCGGGGAGGGGTTCGGGTAGGGCGTAGGGTATGGGTTAGGGTTAGGGTTAGTCTTAGAGGTAGGGCTCGGTTTAGGGTACGGGCTAGGATTAGGGTACGCGTTAGGGTTAGGGTAGGGTTTAGGGTTAGTGTACGCGTTAGGGTTAGGGTCGTTATCAAACCTATCCCACTCTCTACATACCCCTTAGCACGTAAAGGAATATTATTTGTGGGTCCCGCCATGGAGAAGAGTTTAGACACTAGGAGAAGATAAGGAACACACCCATTCTAAAGAAATCACATTAGGATTCCCTTTTTAACCTGTTCCTTAAAACACTAGTGCTTAGGAAATCTATTGGAGGCAGAAGCAGTCAAGGGTAGCTTAGGGTAAGGGTTAGGGTTAGGGTGAGGGTGAGGGTACGGCTTAGGTTACGGGTTCGGGTACGGAATCGGTTATGGCATAGGGTATGGATTAGGGTTATGGTTACTTTTAGGGTAAGGGCTCGGTTTAGAGTATCGGTTAGGATTAAGGTAGGTGTTAGGGTTAGGGTACGGGTTAGGGTTAGGGTATGGGAGAGGGTTAGGGTAAGCATTAGGGTTAGGGTAGTTATTAAACCTATCCCACTCTCTAGATACAGCTTAGAACGTAACGGAATATTATTTGGGGGTCCAGCCTTGGAGAAGAGTTTAGACACTAGGAGAAGATAAGGAACACACCCATCATCAAAAAATCACATTAGGATTCTCTTTTTAACCTGTTCCTTAAAACACTAGTGCTTAGGACATCTATTGGAGGCAGAAGCAGTGAAGGGTAGCTTAGGATTAGGGTTAGGGTTAGGGTACGGTTTAGGGTACGAGTTCGTGGAGGGGTTCGGGTACGGCGTATGGTATGGGTTAGGGTTAGGGTTAGGGCTCGGTTCAGCGTATGGGTTAGGATTAGGGTACGCGTTAGGGTTAGGGTAGGGGTTAGGGTGAGGGTAGTTATTAAACCTATCCCACTCTCTAGATATCCCTTAGCACGTAAAGGAATATTATTTGGGGGTCCAGCCATAGAGAAGAGGTTAGACACTAGGAGAAGATAAGGAACACACCCATTATCAAGAAATCACATTAGGATTCTCTTTTTAACATGTTCCTTAAAATATTAGTGCTTAGGAAATCTATTGGAGGCAGAAGGCGTCAAGGGTAGCTTAGGTTTAGGGTTAGGGTTAGGGTGAGGGTTAGGGTACGGCTTCGGGTACGGGTTGAGGGAGGGGTTCGGGTAGGGCGTAGGGTATGGGTTAGGGTTAGGGTTAGTGTTAGGGTTAGGGCTCGGTTTAGGGTACGGGTTAGGTTTAGGGTATGCATTAGGCTTAGGGTAGGGGTTAGGGTTAGGGTTAGGGTTAGTGTTAGGGTTAGGGCTCGGTTTAGGGTACGGGTTAGGATTAGGGTACACGTTAGTGTTAGGGTAGGGGTTAGGGTTAGGGTACGCGATAGGGTGAGGTTAGTTATTAAACCTATCCCACTCTGTAGATACCCCTTAGCACGTAAAGGAATATTATTTGGGGATCCAGCCATGGAGAAGAGTTTAGACACTAGGAGAAGTTAAGGAACACACCCATTATCAAGAAATCACATTAGGATTCTCTTTTTAAACTGTTCCTTAAAACACTAGTGCTTAGGAAATCTATTGGAGGCAGAAGCAGTCAAGGGTAGCTTAGGGTTAGGGTTAGGGTTAGATTGAGGGTTAGGGTACGGCTTAGGGTACGGGTTCAGGGAGGGGTTCGTGTAGGGCGTAGGGTATGGGTTAGGGTTAGGGTTAGGGTTAGTGTTAGGGTTAGGGCTCGGTTTAGGGTACGGGTTAGGATTAGGGTACGCGTTAGGGTTAGGGTAGGGGTTAGGGTTAGGGAACGCGTTAGGGTGAGGGTAGTTATTAAACCTCTCCCTCTCTCTAGATACCCCTTAGCACGTAAAGGCATATTATTTGGGGGTCCAGCCATGAAGAAGAATTTAGACACGAGGAGAAGATAAGGAACACACCCATTATCAAGAAATCACATTAGGATTCTCTTTTTAACCTGTTCCTTAAAACCCTAGTGCTTAGGAAATCTATTGGAGGCAGAAGGCGTCAAGGGTAGCTTAGGGTTAGGGTTAGGGTTAGGGTGAGGGTTAGGGTACGGCTTAGGGTACGGGTTGAGGGAGGGGTTCGGGTAGGGCGTAGGGTATGGGTTAGGGTTAGGGTTAGGGTTCGTGTTAGGGTTAGGGCTCGGTTTACGGTACGGGTTAGGATTAGGGTACGCGTTAGTGTTAGGGTAGGGGTTAGGGTTAGGGTACGCGATAGGGTGAGGTTAGTTATTAAACCTACCCCACTCTCTAGATACCCCTTAGCACGTAAAGGAATATTATTTAGGGGTCCAGCCATGGAGAAGAGTTTAGACACGAGGAAAAGATAAGGAACACACCCATTATCAAGAAATCACATTAGGATTCTCTTTTTAACCTGTTCCTTAAAACACTAGTGCTTACGAAATCTATTGGAGGCAGAAGCAGTCAAGGGTAGCTTAGGGTTAGGGTTAGGGTTACGGTGAGGGTTAGGGTACGGCTTAGGGTACGGGTTCGGCGAGGGTTTCGGGTAGGGCGTAGGGTATGGGTTAGGGTTAGGGTTAGGGTTCGTGTTAGGGTTAGGGCTCGGTTTAGGGTACGGGTTAGGATTAGGGTACGCGTTAGGGTTAGGGTAGGGGTTAGGGTAAGGGTACGCGTTAGGGTGAGGGTAGTTATTAAACCTATCACACTCTCTAGATACCCCTTAGCACGTAAAGGAATATTATTTGGGGGTCCAGCCATGGAGAAAAGTTTAGACCCTAGGAGAAGATAAGGAACACACCCATTATCAAGAAATAACAATATGATTCTCTTTTTAAACTGTTCCTTAAAACACTAGTGCTTAGGAAATCTATTGGAGGCAGAGGCAGTCAAGGGTAGCTTAGGGTTAGGGTTAGGGTTAGGGTGAGGGATAGGGTACGGCTTAGGGTACGGGTTCGGGGAGGGGTTCGGGTAGGGCGTAGGGTATGGGTTAGGGTTAGGGTTAGGGCTAGTGTTAGCGTTAGGGCTCGGTTTATGGTACGTTTTAGGATTAGTGTACGCGTTAGGGTTAGGGTAGGTGTTAGGGTTAGGGTACGCATTAGGATGAGGGTAGTTATTAAACCTATCCCACTCTCTAGATACCCCTTAGCACGTAAAGGAATATTATTTGGGGGTCTAGCCATGGAGAAGAGTTTAGACACTAGGAGAAGATAAGGAACACACCCATTATAAAGAAATCACATTAGGATTCTCTTTTTAACCTGGTCCTTAAAACACTAGTGCTTAGGAAATCTATTGGAGGCAGAAGCAGTAAAGGGTAGCTTAGGGTTAGGGTTAGGGTTAGGGTGAGGGTTAGGGTACGGCTTAGGTTACGGGTTCGGGGAGGGGTTCGGGTAGGGCGTAGTGTATGGGTTAGGGTTAGGGTTAGGGCTAGTGTTAGGGTTAGGGCTCGGTTTAGGGTACGGGTTAGGATTAGGGTACACGTTAGGGTTAGGGTAGGGGTTAGGGTTAGGGTACGCGTTAGGGTGAGGGTAGTTATTAAACCTATCACACTCTCTAGATTCCCCTTAGCACGTAAAGGAATATTATTTGGGGGTCCAGCCATGGAGAAGAGTTTAGACACGAGGAGAAAATAAGGAACACACCCATTATCAAGAAATCACATTAGGATTCTCTTTTTAACCTGTTCCTTAAAACACTAGTGCTTAGGATATCTATTGGAGGCAGAAGCCATCAAGGGTAGCTTAGGTTTAGGGTTAGGGTTAGGGTGAGGGTTAGGGTACGGCTTAGGGTACGGGTTCGGGGATGGGTTCGGGTAGGGCGTAGGGTATGGGTTAGGGTTAGGGTTAGGGTTAGTGTTAGGGTTAGGGCTCAGTTTAGGGTACGGGTTAGGATTAGGGTACGCGTTCGGGTTAGGGTAGGGGTTAGGGTTAGGGTACGCGATAGGGTGAGGTTAGTTATTAAACCTATCCCACTCTCTAGATACCCCTTAGCACGTAAAGGAATATTATTTGGGGGTCCAGCCATGGAGAAGAGTTTAGACACGAGGAGAAGATAAGGAACACACCCATTATCAAGAAATCACATTAGGATTCTCTTTTTAACCTGTTCCTTAAAACACTAGTGCTTAGGGAATCTATTGGAGGCAGAAGCAGTCAAGGGTAGCTTACGGTTAGGGTTAGGGTTAGCGTGAGGTTTAGAGTATGGCTTAGGGTACGGGTTCGGGGAGGGGTTCTGGTAGGGCGTAGTGTATGGTTTAGGGTTAGGGTTAGGGTTAGTGTTAGGGTTAGGGCTCGGTTTAGGGTACGGGTTAGGATTAGGGTACGCATTAGGGTTAGGGTAGCGGTTAGGGTTAGGGTACGCGATAGGGTGAGGTTAGTTATTAAACCTATCCCACACTGTAGATACCCCTTAGCACGTAAAGGAATATTATTTGGGGATCCAGCCATGGAGAAGAGTTTAGACACTAGGAGAAGTTAAGGAACACACCCATTATCAAGAAATCACATTAGGATTCTCTTTTTAAACTGTTCCTTAAAACACTAGTGCTTAGGAAATCTATTGGAGGCAGAAGCAGTCAAGGGTAGCTTAGGGTTAGGGTTAGGGTTAGATTGAGGGTTAGGGTACGGCTTAGGGTACGGGTTCAGGGAGGGGTTCGTGTAGGGCGTAGGGTATGGGTTAGGGTTAGGGTTAGGGTTAGTGTTAGGGTTAGGGCTCGGTTTAGGGTACGGGTTAGGATTAGGGTACGCGTTAGGGTTAGGGTAGGGGTTAGGGTTAGGGAACGCGTTAGGGTGAGGGTAGTTATTAAACCTCTCCCTCTCTCTAGATACCCCTTAGCACGTAAAGGCATATTATTTGGGGGTCCAGCCATGAAGAAGAATTTAGACACGAGGAGAAGATAAGGAACACACCCATTATCAAGAAATCACATTAGGATTCTCTTTTTAACCTGTTCCTTAAAACCCTAGTGCTTAGGAAATCTATTGGAGGCAGAAGGCGTCAAGGGTAGCTTAGGGTTAGGGTTAGGGTTAGGGTGAGGGTTAGGGTACGGCTTAGGGTACGGGTTGAGGGAGGGGTTCGGGTAGGGCGTAGGGTATGGGTTAGGGATAGGGTTAGTGTTAGGGTTAGGGCTCGGTTTAGGGTACGGGTTAGGATTACGGTACGCGTTAGGCTTATGGTAGGGGTTAGGGTTAGGGTACGCGTTAGGGTGAGGGTAGTTATTAAACCTATCCCACTTTCTAGATACCCCTTAGCACGTAAAGGAATATTATTTGGGGGTCCAGCCATGGAGAAGAGTTTAGACACTAGGAGAAGATAAGGAACACACCCATTATCACGAAATCACATTAGGATTCTCTTTTTAACCTGTTCCTTAAAACACTAGTGCTTAGGAAATCTACTGGAGGCAGAAGCAGTCAAGGGTAGCTTAGTGTTAGGGTTAGGGTTAGGGTGAGGGTTAGGGTACGGCTTAGGGTACGGGTTCGGGGAGGGGTTCGGGTAGGGCGTAGGGTATGGGTTAGGGTTAGGGTTAGGGTTAGTGTTAGGGTTAGGGCTCGGTTTAGGGTACGGGTTAGGATTAGGGTACGCGTTAGTGTTAGGGTAGGGGTTAGGGTTAGGGTACGTGATAGGGTAAGGTTAGTTATTAAACCTACCCCACTCTCTAGATACCCCTTAGCACGTAAAGGAATATTATTTAGGGGTCCAGCCATGGAGAAGAGTTTAGACACGAGGAGAAGATAAGGAACACACCCATTATCAAGAAATCACATTAGGATTCTCTTTTTAACCTGTTCCTTAAAACACTAGTGCTTACGAAATCTATTGGAGGCAGAAGCAGTCAAGGGTAGCTTAGGGTTAGGGTTACGGTTACGGTGAGGGTTAGGGTACGGCTTAGGGTACGGGTTCGGCGAGGGTTTCGGGTAGGGCGTAGGGTATGGGTTAGGGTTAGGGTTAGGGTTCGTGTTAGGGTTAGGGCTCGGTTTAGGGTACGGGTTAGGATTAGGGTACGCGTTAGGGTTAGGGTAGGGGTTAGGGTTAGGGTACGCATTAGGGTGAGGGTAGTTATTAAACCTATCACACTCTCTAGATACCCCTTAGCACGTAAAGGAATATTATTTGGGGGTCCAGCCATGGAGAAAAGTTTAGACCCTAGGAGAAGATAAGGAACACACCCATTATCAAGAAATAACAATATGATTCTCTTTTTAAACTGTTCCTTAAAACACTAGTGCTTAGGAAATCTATTGGAGGCAGAGGCAGTCAAGGGTAGCTTAGGGTTAGGGTTAGGGTTAGGGTGAGGGATAGGGTACGGCTTAGGGTACGGGTTCGGGGACGGGTTCGGGTAGGGCGTAGGGTATGGGTTAGGGTTAGGGTTAGGGCTAGTGTTAGCGTTAGGGCTCGGTTTATGGTACGTTTTAGGATTAGTGTACGCGTTAGGGTTAGGGTAGGTGTTAGGGTTAGGGTACGCATTAGGATGAGGGTAGTTATTAAACCTATCCCACTCTCTAGATACCCCTTAGCACGTAAAGGAATATTATTTGGGGGTCTAGCCATGGAGAAGAGTTTAGACACTAGGAGAAGATAAGGAACACACCCATTATAAAGAAATCACATTAGGATTCTCTTTTTAACCTGGTCCTTAAAACACTAGTGCTTAGGAAATCTATTGGAGGCAGAAGCAGTCAAGGGTAGCTTAGGGTTAGGGTTAGGGTGAGGGTTAGGGTACGGCTTAGGGTACGGATTCGGGTAGGGGTTCGTGTAGGGAGTAGGGTATGGGTTAGGGTTAGGGTTAGGGTTAGTGTTAGGGTTAGGGCTCGGTTTAGGGTACGGGTTAGGATTAGGGTACGCGTTAGTGTTAGGGTAGGGGTTAGGGTTAGGGTACGCGTTAGGGTGAGGTTAGTTATTAAACCTATCCCACTCTCTAGATACCCCTTAGCACGTAAAGGAATATTATTTGGGGGTCCAGCCATGGAGAAGAGTTTAGACACTAGGAGAAGATAAGGAACAAACCCATTATCAAGAAATCACAATATGATTCTCTTTTTAAACTGTTCCTTAAAACACTAGTGCTTAGGAAATCTATTGGAGGCAGAAGCAGTAAAGGGTAGCTTAGGGTTAGGGTTAGGGTTAGGGTGAGGGTTAGGGTACGGCTTAGGTTACGGGTTCGGGGAGGGGTTCGGGTAGGGCGTAGTGTATGGGTTAGGGTTAGGGTTAGGGCTAGTGTTAGGGTTAGGGCTCGGTTTAGGGTACGGGTTAGGATTAGGGTACGCGTTAGGGTTAGGGTAGGGGTTAGGGTTAGGGTACGCGTTAGGGTGAGGGTAGTTATTAAACCTATCACACTCTCTAGATACCCCTTAGCACGTAAAGGAATATTATTTGGGGGTCCAGCCATGGAGAAGAGTTTAGACACGAGGAGAAAATAAGGAACACACCCATTATCAAGAAATCACATTAGGATTCTCTTTTTAACCTGTTCCTTAAAACACTAGTGCTTAGGATATCTATTGGAGGCAGAAGCCATCAAGGGTAGCTTAGGTTTAGGGTTAGGGTTAGGGTGAGGGTTAGGGTACGGCTTAGGGTACGGGTTCGGGGATGGGTTCGGGTAGGGCGTAGGGTATGGGTTAGGGTTAGGGTTAGGGTTAGTGTTAGGGTTAGGGCTCAGTTTAGGGTACGGGTTAGGATTAGGGTACGCGTTCGGGTTAGGGTAGGGGTTAGGGTTAGGGTACGCGATAGGGTGAGGTTAGTTATTAAACCTATCCCACTCTCTAGATACCCCTTAGCACGTAAAGGAATATTATTTGGGGGTCCAGCCATGGAGAAGAGTTTAGACACGAGGAGAAGATAAGGAACACACCCATTATCAAGAAATCACATTAGGATTCTCTTTTTAACCTGTTCCTTAAAACACTAGTGCTTAGGGAATCTATTGGAGGCAGAAGCAGTCAAGGGTAGCTTACGGTTAGGGTTAGGGTTAGGGTGAGGGTTAGGATACGGCTTAGGGTACGGGTTCGGGGAGGGGTTCGGGTAGGGCGTAGGGTATGGGTTAGGGTTAGGGTTAGGGTTAGTGTTAGGGTTAGGGCTCAGTTTAGGGTACGGGTTAGGATTAGGGTACGCGTTCGGGTTAGGGTAGGGGTTAGGGTTAGGGTACGCGATAGGGTGAGGTTAGTTATTAAACCTATCCCACTCTCTAGATACCCCTTAGCACGTAAAGGAATATTATTTGGGGGTCCAGCCATGGAGAAGAGTTTAGACACGAGGAGAAGATAAGGAACACACCCATTATCAAGAAATCACATTAGGATTCTCTTTTTAACCTGTTCCTTAAAACACTAGTGCTTAGGGAATCTATTGGAGGCAGAAGCAGTCAAGGGTAGCTTACGGTTAGGGTTAGGGTTAGCGTGAGGTTTAGAGTATGGCTTAGGGTACGGGTTCGGGGAGGGGTTCTGGTAGGGCGTAGTGTATGGGTTAGGGTTAGGGTTAGGGTTAGTGTTAGGGTTAGGGCTCGGTTTAGGGTACGGGTTAGGATTAGGGTACGCATTAGGGTTAGGGTAGGGGTTAGGGTTAGGGTACGCGTTAGGGTGAGGGTAGTTATTAAACCTATCCCACTCTCTAGATACCCCTTAGCACGTAAAGGAATATTATTTGGGGGTCCAGCCATGGAGAAGAGTTTAGACACTAGGAGAAGATAAGGAACACACCCATTATCAAGAAATCACATTAGGATTCTCTTTTTAACCTGTTCCTTAAAACACTAGTGCTTAGGAAATCTATTGGAGGCAGAAGCAGTCAAGGGTAGCTTAGTGTTAGAGTTAGGGTTAGGGTGAGGTTTAGGGTACGGGTTAGGATTAGGGTACGCGTTAGTGTTAGGGTAGGGGTTAGGGTTAGGGTACGCGATAGGGTGAGGTTAGTTATTAAACCTATCCCACTCTCTAGATACCCCTTAGCACGTAAAGGAATATTATTTGGGGTTCCAGCCATGGAGAAGAGATTGGACACGAGGAGAAGATAAGGAACACACCCATTATCAAGAAATCACATTAGGATTCTCTTTTTAACCTGTTCCTTAAAACACTAGTGCTTACGAAATCTATTGGAGGCAGAAGCAGTCAAGGGTAGCTTAGGGTTAGGGTTAGGGTTAGGGTACGGCTTAGGGTACGGGTTCAGCGAGGGGTTCGGATAGGGCGTAGGGTATGGGTTAGGGTTAGGGTTAGGGTTAGTGTTAGGTTTAGGGCTCGGTTTAGGGTACGGGTTAGGATTAGGGTACGCGTTAGGGTTAGGCTGGGGGTTAGGGTTAGGGTATGCGATAGGGTGAGGTTAGTTATTAAACCTATCCCACTCTCAAGATACCCCTTAGCACGTAAAGGAATATTATTTGGGGGTCCAGCCATGGAGAAGAGTTTAGACACTAGGAGAAAATAAGGAACACACTCATTATCAAGAAATCCCATTAGGATTCTCTTTTTAACCTGTTCCTTAAAACACTAGTGCTTAGGAAATCTATTGGAGGCAGAAGCAGTCAAGGGTAGCTTAGTGTTAGGGTTAGGGTTAGGGTGAGGGTTAGGGTACGGCTTAGGGTACGGGTTCGGGGAGGGGTTCGGGTAGGGCGTAGGGTATGGGTTAGCGTTAGGGTTAGGGTTAGTGTTAGGGTTAGGGCTCAGTTTAGGGTACGCGTCAGCATTAGGGTACGCGTTAGTGTTAGGGTAGGGGTTAGGGTTAGAGTACGCGATAGGGTGAGGTTAGTTATTAAACCTATCCCACTCTCAAGATACCCCTTAGCACGTAAAGGAATATTATTTGGGGGTCCAGCCATGGAGAAGAGTTTAGACACGAGGAGAAGATAAGGAACACACGCATTATCAAGAAATCACATTAGGATTCTCTTTTTAACCTGTTCCTTAAAACACTAGTACTTAGGAAATCTATTGGAGGCAGAAGCAGTCAAGGGTAGCTTAGGGTTAGGGTTAGGGTTAGGGTACGGCTTAGGGTACGGGTTCGGGGAGGGTTTCGGGTAGGGCGTAGGGTATGGGTTAAGGTTAGGGTTAGGGTTAGTGTTAGGGTTAGGGCTCGGTTTAGGGTACGGGTTAGGATTAGGGTATGCGTTAGTGTTAGGGTAGGGAGGGGTTAGGGTTAGGGTACGCGTTAAGGTGAGGGTAGTTATTAAACCTATCACACTCTCTAGATACCCCTTAGCACGTAAAGGAATATTATTTGGGGGTCCAGCCATGGAGAAGAGTTTAGACACGAGGAGAAGATAAGGAACACACCCATTATCAAGAAATCACATTAGGATTCTCTTTTTAACCTGTTCCTTAAAACACTAGTGCTTAGGAAATCTATTGGAGGCAGAAGCCGTCAAGGGTAGCTTAGGTTTAGGGTTAGGGTTAGGGTGAGGGTTAGGGTACGGCTTAGGGTACGGTTTCAGGGAGGGGTTCGGGTAGGGCGTAGGGTATGGGTTAGGGTTAGGGTTAGGGTTAGTGTTAGTGTTAGGGCTCGTTTTAGGGTACGGGTTAGGAGTAGGGTACGCGTTAGGGTTAGGGTAGGGGTTAGGGTTAGGGTACGCGTTAGGGTGAGGGTAGTTATTAAACCTATCCCACTCTCTAGATACCCCTTAGCACGTAAAGGAATATTATTTGGGGGTCCAGCCATGGAGAAGAGTTTAGACACGAGGAGAAGATAAGGAACACACCCATTATCAAGAAATCACATTAGGATTCTCTTTTTAACCTGTTCCTTAAAACACTAGTGCTTAGGAAATCTATTGGAGGCAGAAGCAGTCAAGGGTAGCTTAGGGTTAGGGTGAGGGTGAGGGTTAGGGTACGGCTTAGGGTACGGGTTCGGGGAGGGGTTCGGGTAGGGCGTAGGGTATGGGTTAGGGTTAGGGTTAGGGTTAGTGTTAGGGTTAGGGCTCAGTTTAGGGTACGGGTTAGGATTAGGGTACGCATTAGGGTTAGGGTAGGGGTTAGGGTTAGGGTACGCGTTAGGGTGAGGGTAGTTATTAAACCTATCCCACTCTCTAGATACCCCTTAGCACGTAAAGGAATATTATTTGGGGGTCCAGCCATGGAGAAGAGTTTAGACACTAGGAGAAGATAAGGAACACACCCATTATCAAGAAATCACATTAGGATTCTCTTTTTAACCTGTTCCTTAAAACACTAGTGCTTAGGAAATCTATTGGAGGCAGAAGCAGTCAAGGGTAGCTTAGTGTTAGAGTTAGGGTTAGGGTGAGGTTTAGGGTACGGGTTAGGATTAGGGTACGCGTTAGTGTTAGGGTAGGGGTTAGGGTTAGGGTACGCGATAGGGTGAGGTTAGTTATTAAACCTATCCCACTCTCTAGATACCCCTTAGCACGTAAAGGAATATTATTTGGGGTTCCAGCCATGGAGAAGAGATTGGACACGAGGAGAAGATAAGGAACACACCCATTATCAAGAAATCACATTAGGATTCTCTTTTTAACCTGTTTCTTAAAACACTAGTGCTTACGAAATCTATTGGAGGCAGAAGCAGTCAAGGGTAGCTTAGGGTTAGGGTTAGGGTTAGGGTACGGCTTAGGGTACGGGTTCAGCGAGGGGTTCGGATAGGGCGTAGGGTATGGGTTAGGGTTAGGGTTAGGGTTAGTGTTAGGGTTAGGGCTCGGTTTAGGGTACGGGTTAGGATTAGGGTACGCGTTAGGGTTAGGCTGGGGGTTAGGGTTAGGGTATGCGATAGGGTGAGGTTAGTTATTAAACCTATCCCACTCTCAAGATACCCCTTAGCACGTAAAGGAATATTATTTGGGGGTCCAGCCATGGAGAAGAGTTTAGACACTAGGAGAAAATAAGGAACACACTCATTATCAAGAAATCCCATTAGGATTCTCTTTTTAACCTGTTCCTTAAAACACTAGTGCTTAGGAAATCTATTGGAGGCAGAAGCAGTCAAGGGTAGCTTAGTGTTAGGGTTAGGGTTAGGGTGAGGGTTAGGGTACGGCTTAGGGTACGGGTTCGGGGAGGGGTTCGGGTAGGGCGTAGGGTATGGGTTAGCGTTAGGGTTAGGGTTAGTGTTAGGGTTAGGGCTCAGTTTAGGGTACGGGTTAGGATTAGGGTACGCGTTAGTGTTAGGGTAGGGGTTAGGGTTAGAGTACGCGATAGGGTGAGGTTAGTTATTAAACCTATCCCACTCTCAAGATACCCCTTAGCACGTAAAGGAATATTATTTGGGGGTCCAGCCATGGAGAAGAGTTTAGACACGAGGAGAAGATAAGGAACACACCCATTATCAAGAAATCACATTAGGATTCTCTTTTTAACCTGTTCCTTAAAACACTAGTACTTAGGAAATCTATTGGAGGCAGAAGCAGTCAAGGGTAGCTTAGGGTTAGGGTTAGGGTTAGGGTACGGCTTAGGGTACGGGTTCGGGGAGGGTTTCGGGTAGGGCGTAGGGTATGGGTTAAGGTTAGGGTTAGGGTTAGTGTTAGGGTTAGGGCTCGGTTTAGGGTACGGGTTAGGATTAGGGTATGCGTTAGTGTTAGGGTAGGGAGGGGTTAGGGTTAGGGTACGCGTTAAGGTGAGGGTAGTTATTAAACCTATCACACTCTCTAGATACCCCTTAGCACGTAAAGGAATATTATTTGTGGGTCCAGCCATGGAGAAGAGTTTAGACACGAGGAGAAGATAAGGAACACACCCATTATCAAGAAATCACATTAGGATTCTCTTTTTAACCTGTTCCTTAAAACACTAGTGCTTAGGAAATCTATTGGAGGCAGAAGCCGTCAAGGGTAGCTTAGGTTTAGGGTTAGGGTTAGGGTGAGGGTTAGGGTACGGCTTAGGGTACGGTTTCAGGGAGGGGTTCGGGTAGGGCGTAGGGTATGGGTTAGGGTTAGGGTTAGGGTTAGTGTTAGTGTTAGGGCTCGTTTTAGGGTACGGGTTAGGATTAGGGTACGCGTTAGGGTTAGGGTAGGGGTTAGGGTTAGGGTACGCGTTAGGGTGAGGGTAGTTATTAAACCTATCCCACTCTCTAGATACCCCTTAGCACGTAAAGGAATATTATTTGGGGGTCCAGCCATGGAGAAGAGTTTAGACACGAGGAGAAGATAAGGAACACACCCATTATCAAGAAATCACATTAGGATTCTCTTTTTAACCTGTTCCTTAAAACACTAGTGCTTAGGAAATCTATTGGAGGCAGAAGCAGTCAAGGGTAGCTTAGGGTTAGGGTGAGGGTGAGGGTTAGGGTACGGTTTAGGGTACGGGTTCGGGGAGGGGTTCGGGTAGGGCGTAGGGTATGGTTTAGGGTTAGGGTTAGGGTTAGTGTTAGGGTTAGGGCTCGGTTTAGGGTACGGGGTAGGATTAGGTTACGCGTTAGTGTTAGGGTAGGGGTTAGGGTTAGGGTACGCGATACGGTGAGGTTAGTTATTAAACCTGTCACACTCTTTAGATACCCCTTAGCACGTAAAGGAATATTATTTGTGGGTCCAGCCATGGAGAAGAGTTTAGACACTAGGAGAAGATAAGGAACACACCCATTATCACGAAATCACATTAGGATTCTCTTTTTAACCTGTTCCTTAAAACACTATTGCTTAGGAAATCTATTGGAGGCAGAAGCAGTCAAGGGTAGCTTAGGGTTAGGGTTAGGGTTAGGGTGAGGGTTAGGGTACGGCTTAGGGTACGGGTTCGGGGAGGGGTTCGGGTAGGGCGTAGGGTATGGGTTAGGGTTAGGGTTAGGGCTAGTGTTAGGGTTAGGGCTCGGTTTAGGGTACGGGTTAGGATTAGGGTACGCGTTAGTGTTAGGGTAGGGGTTAGGGTTATGGTACGCACTAGGGTGAGGGTAGTTATTAAACCTATCCCACTCTCTAGATACCCCTTAGCACGTAAAGGAATATTATTTGGGGGTCCAGCCATGGAGAAGAGTTTAGACACTAGGAGAAGATAAGGAACACACCCATTATCAAGAAACCACATTAGGATTCTCTTTTTAACCTGTTCCTTAAAACACTAGTGCTTCGGGAATCTATTGGAGGCAGAAGCAGTCAAGGGTAGCTTATTGTTAGGGTTAGGGTTAGGGTGAGGGTTAGGGTATGGCTTAGGGTACGGGTTCGAGGAGGGGTTCTGGTAGGGCGTAGGGTATGGGTTAGGGTTAGGGTTAGGGTTAGTGTTAGGGTTAGGGCTCGGTTTAGGGTACGGGTTAGGATTAGGGTACGCATTAGGGTTAGGGTAGGGGTTAGGGTTACGGTACGCGTTAGGGTGAGGGTAGTTATTAAAACTATCCCACTCTCTAGATACCCCTTAGCACGTAAAGGAATATTATTTGGGGGTCCAGCCATGGAGAAGAGTTTAGACACGAGGAGAAGATAAGGAACACACCCATTATCACGAAATCACATTAGGATTCTCTTTTTAACCTGTTCCTTAAAACACTAGTGCTTAGGAAATCTATTGGAGGCAGAAGCAGTCAAGGGTAGCTTATTGTTAGGGTTAGGGTTAGGGTGAGGGTTAGGGTATGGCTTAGGGTACGTGTTCGGGGAGGGGTTCGGGTAGGGCGTAGGGTATGGGTTATGGTTAGGGTTAGGGTTAGTGTTAGGGTTCGGGCTCGGTTTAGGGTACGGGTTAGGATTAGGGTACGCGTTAGTGTTAGGGTAAGGGTTAGGTTTAGGTTACGCTTTAGGGTGAGGTTAGTTATTAAACCTATCCCACTCTCTAGATACCCCTTAGCACGTAAAGGAATATTATTTGGGGGTCCAGCCATGGAGAAGAGTTTAGACACTAGGAGAAGATAAGGAGCACACCCATTATCAAGAAATCACATTAGGATTCTCTTTTTAACCTATATCTTAAAACACTAGTGCTTAGGAAATCTATTGGTGGCAGAAGCAGTCAAGGGTAGCTTAGGGTTAGGGTTAGGGTTAGGGTGAGGGTTAGGGTACGGGTTAGGGTACGGGTTCGGGGAGGGGTTCGGGTAGGGCGTAGGGTATGGGTTAGGGTTAGGGTTAGGGCTAGTGTTAGGGTTAGGGCTCGGTTTTGGGTACGGGTTAGGATTAGGGTACGCGTTAGTGTTAGGGTAGGGGTTAGGGTTATGGTACGCACTAGGGTGAGGGTAGTTATTAAACCTATCCCACTCTCTAGATACCCCTTAGCACGTAAAGGAATATTATTTGGGGGTCCAGCCATGGAGAAGAGTTTAGACATTAGGAGAAGATAAGGAACACACCCATTATCAAGAAATCACATTAGGATTCTCTTTTTAACCTGTTCCTTAAAACACTAGTGCTTAGGAAATCTATTGGAGGCAGAAGCAATCAAGGGTAGCTTAGTGTTAGGGTTAGAGTTAGGGTGAGAGTTAGGGTACGGCTTAGGGTACGGGTTCGGGGAGGGGTTTGGGTAGGGCGTAGGGTATGGGTTAGGGTTAGGGTTAGGGTTAGTGTTAGTGTTAGGGCTCGGTTTAGGGTATGGGTTAGGATTAGGATACGCGTTAGGGTTAGGGTAGCGGTTAGGGTTAGGGTACGCTTTAGGGTGAGAGTAGTTATTAAACCTATCCCACTCTCTAGATACCCCTTAGCACGTAAAGGAATATTATTTGGGTATCCAGCCATGGAGAAGAGCTTAGACACTAGGAGAAGATAAGGAACACAACCATTATCAAGAAATCACATTAGGATACTCTTTTAAAATTTTCCTTAAAACACTAGTGCTTAGGAAATCTATTTTAGGCAGAAGCAGTCAAGGGTAGCTTAGGGTTAGGGTTAGGGTGAGGGTGAGGGTTAGGGTCCGGCTTAGGGTACGGGTTCGGGGAGGGTTCGGGGAGGGCGTAGGGTATGGTTTAGGGTTAGGGTTAGTGTTAGGGTTAGGGCTCGGTTTAGGGTACGGTTTAGGATTAGGGTACGCGTTAGTGTTACGGTAGGGGTTAGGGTTAGGGTACGCTTTAGGGTGAGAGTAGTTATTAAACCTATCCCACTCTCTAGATACCCCTTAGCACGTAAAGGAATATTATTTGGGTATCTAGCCATGGAGAAGAGCTTAGACACTAGGAGAAGATAAGGAACACACCCATTATCAAGAAATCACATTAGGATTCTCCTTTTAAACTTTTCCTTAAAACACTAGTGCTTAGGAAATCTATTGGAGGCAGAAGCAGTCAAGGGTAGCTTAGGGTTAGGGTTACGGTGAGGGTGAGGGTTAGGGTCCGGCTTAGGGTACGGGTTCGGGGAGGGGTTCGGGTAGGGCGTAGGGTATGGTTTAGGGTTAGGGTTAGGGTTAGTGTTAGGGTTAGGGCTCGGTTTAGGGTACGGGTTAGGATTAGGGTACGCGTTAGTGTTAGGGTAGGGGTTAGGGTTAGGGTACGTGATAGGGTGAGGGTAGTTATTAAACCTATCACACTCTCTAGATACCCCTTAGCACGTAAAGGAATATTATTTGGGGGTCCAGCCATGGAGAAGAGTTTAGACACTAGGAGAAGATAAGGAACACACCCATTATCACGAAATCACATTAGGATTCTCTTTTTAACCTGTTCCTTAAAACACTAGTGCTTAGGACATCTATTGGAGGCAGAAGCAGTCAAGGGTAGCTTAGGGTTAGGGTTAGGGTTAGGGTGAGGGTTAGGGTACGGCTTAGGGTACGGGTTCGGGGAGGGGTTCGGGTAGGGCGTAGGGTATGGGTTAGGGTTAGGGTTAGGGTTAGTGTTAGGGTTAGGGCTCGGTTTAGGTTACGGGTTAGGATTAGGGTACGCGTTAGGGTTAGGGTAGGGGTTAGGGTTAGGGTACGCGATACGGTGAGGTTAGTTATTAAACCTATCCCACTCTCTAGATACCTCTTAGCACGTAAAGGAATATTATTTGGGGGTCCCGCCATGGAGAAGAGTTTAGACACTAGGAGAAGATAAGGAACACACCATTATCAAGAAATCACATTAGGATTCTCTTTTTAACCTGTTCCTTAAAACACTAGTGCTTAGGAAATCTATTGGAGGCAGAAGCAGTCAAGGGTAGCTTAGGGTTAGGGTTAGGGTTAGGGTGAGGGTTAGGGTACGGCTTAGGGTATGGGTTCGGGGAGGGGTTCGGGTAGGGCGTAGGGTATGGGTTAGGTTTAGGGTTAGCGTTAGTGTTAGGGTTAGGGCTCGGTTTAGGGTACGGGTTAGGATTAGGGTACGCGTTAGGGTTAGGGTAGGGGTTAGGGTTAGGGTACGCGTTAGGGTGAGGGTAGTTATTAAACCTATCCCGCTCTCTAGATAACCCTTAGCACGTAAAGGAATATTATTTGGGGGTCCAGCCATGGAGAAGAGTTTAGACACTAGGAGAAGATAAGGAACACACCCATTATCAAGAAATCACATTAGGATTCTCTTTTTAACCTGTTCCTTAAAACACTAGTGCTTAGGAAATCTATTGGAGGCAGAAGCAGTCAAGGGTAGCTTAGGGTTAGGGTTAGGGTTAGGGTGAGTGTTAGGGTACGGCTTAGGGTACTGGTTCGGGGAGGGGTTCGGGTAGGGCGTAGGGTATGGTTTAGGGTTAGGGTTAGGGTTAGTGTTAGGGTTAGGGCTCGGTTTAGGGTACGGGTTAGGATTAGGGTACGCGTTAGTGTTAGGGTAGGGGTTAGGGTTAGGGTACGCGATAGGGTGAGGTTAGTTATTAAACCTATCCCACTCTCTAGATACCCCTTAGCACGTAAAGGAATATTATTTGGGGGTCCAGCCATGGAGAAGAATTTAGACACGAGGAGAAGATAAGGAACACACCCATTATCAAGAAATCACATTAGGATCCTCTTTTTAACCTGTTCCTTAAAACACTAGTGCTTAGGAAATCTATTGGAGGCAGAAGCCGTCAAGGGTAGCTTAGGTTTAGGGTTAGGGTTAGGGTGAGGGTTAGGGTATGGCTTAGGGTACGGGTTCAGGGAGGGGTTCGGGTAGGGCGTAGGGTATGGGTTAGGGTTAGGGTTAGGGTTAGGGTTCAGGCTCGGTTTAGGGTACGGGTTAGGATTAGGGTACGCGTTAGTGTTAGGGTAGGGGTTAGGGTTAGGTTACGCTTTAGGGTGAGGTTAGTTATTAAACCTATCCCACTCTCTAGATACCCCTTAGCACGTAAAGGAATATTATTTGGGGGTCCAGCCATGGAGAAGAGTTTAGACACTAGGAGAAGATAAGGAGCACACGCATTATCAAGAAATCACATTAGGATTCTCTTTTTAACCTGTTCCTTAAAACACTAGTGCTTAGGAAATCTATTGGAGGCAGAAGCAGTCAAGGGTAGCTTAGTGTTAGGGTTAGGGTGAGGGTGAGGGTTAGGGTACGGCTTAGGGTACGGGTTTGGGGAGGGGTTCGGGTAGGGCGTAGGGTATGGTTTAGGGTTAGAGTTAGGGTTAGTGTTAGGGTTCGGGCTCGGTTTAGGGTATGGGTTAGGATTAGGGTACGCGTTAGGGTTAGGGTAGGGGTTAGGGTTAGGGTACGCGAAAGGGTGAGGTTAGTTATTAAACCTATCACACTCTCTAGATACCCCTTAGCACGTAAAGGAATATTATTTGTGGGTCCAGCCATGGAGAAGAGTTTAGACACTAGGAGAAGATAAGGAACACACCCATTATCACGAAATCACATTAGGATTCTCTTTTTAACCTGTTCCTTAAAACACTAGTGCTTAGGAAATCTATTGGTGGCAGAAGCACTCAAGGGTAGCTTAGGGTTAGGGTTAGGGTTAGGGTGAGGGTTAGGGTACGGCTTAGGGTACGGGTTCGGGGAGGGGTTCGGGTAGGGCGTAGGGTATGGGTTAGGGTTAGGGTTAGGGTTAGTGTTAGGGTTAGGGCTCGGTTTAGGGTACGGGTTAGGATTAGTGTACGCGTTAGGGTTAGGGTAGGTGTTAGGGTTAGGGTACACTTTAGGGTGAGAGTAGTTATTAAACCTATCCCACTCTCTAGATACCCCTTAGCACGTAAAGGAATATTATTTGGGGGTCCAGCCATGGAGAAGAGTTTAGACACTAGGAGAAGATAAGGAACACACCCATTATCAAGAAATCACATTAGGATTCTCTTTTTAACCTGTTCCTTAAAACACTAGTGCTTAGGAAATCTATTGGAGGCAGAAGCAGTCAAGGATAGATTAGGGTTAGGGTGAGGGTTAGGGTACGGCTTAGGGTACGGGTTCGGGGAGGGGTTCGGGTTGGGCGTAGGGTATGGGTTAGGGTTAGGGTTAGGTTTAGTGTTACGATTAGGGCTCGGTTTAGGGTACGGGTTAGGATTAGGGTACGCGTTAGGGTTAGGGTAGTTGTTAGGGTTAGGGTACGCGTTAGGGTGAGGGTAGTTATTAAACCTATCCCACTCTCTAGATATCCCCTAGCACGTAAAGGAATATTATTTGGGGGTCCAGCCATGGAGAAGAGTTTAGACACTAGGAGAAGATAAGGAACACACCCATTATCAAGAAATCACATTAGGATTCTCTTTTTAACCTGTTCCTTAAAACACTAGTACTTAGGAAATCTCTTGGAGGCAGAAGCAGTCAAGGGTAGCTTAGGGTTAGGGTTAGGGTTAGGGTGAGGGTTAGGGTACGGCTTAGGGTACTGGTTCGGGGAGGAGTTCGGGTAGGGCGTAGGGTATGGGTTAGGGTTAGGGTTAGGGTTAGTGTTAGGGTTAGGGCTCGGTTTAGGGTACGGGTTAGGATTAGGGTACGCGTTAGTGTTAGGGTAGGGGTTAGGGTTAGGTTACGCGATAGGGTGAAGTTAGTTATTAAACCTATCCCACTCTCTAGATACCCATTAGCACGTAAAGGAATATTATTTGGGGGTCCAGCCATGGAGAAGAGTTTAGACACTAAGAGAAGATAAGGAGCACACCCATTATCAAAAAATCACATTAGGATTCTCTTTTTAACCTGTACCTTAAAACACTAGTGCTTAGGAAATCTATTGGTGGCAGAAGCAGTCAAGGGTAGCTTAGGGTTAGGGTTAGTGTGAGGGTTAGGGTACGGCTTAGGGTACGGGTTCGGGGAGGGGTTCGGGTAGGGCGTAGGGTATGGGTTAGGGTTAGGGTTAGTGTTAGGGTTAGGGCTCGGTTTAGGGTACGGTTTAGGATTAGGGTACGCGTTAGTCTTAGGGGACGGGTTAGGGTTAGGGTACGCGATAGGGTGAGGTTAGTTATTAAACCTATCCCACTCTCTAGATACCCCTTAGCACGTAAAGGAATATTATTTGGGGGTCCAGCCATGGAGAAGAATTTAGACACGAGGAGAAGATAAGGAACACACCCATTATCAAGAAATCACATTAGGATCCTCTTTTTAACCTGTTCCTTAAAACACTAGTGCTTAGGAAATCTATTGGAGGCAGAAGCCGTCAAGGGTAGCTTAGGTTTAGGGTTAGGGTTAGGGTGAGGGTTAGGGTATGGCTTAGGGTACGGGTTCAGGGAGGGGTTCGGGTAGGGCGTAGGGTATGGGTTAGGGTTAGGGTTAGGGTTAGGGTTCAGGCTCGGTTTAGGGTACGGGTTAGGATTAGGGTACGCGTTAGTGTTAGGGTAGGGGTTAGGGTTAGGTTACGCTTTAGGGTGAGGTTAGTTATTAAACCTATCCCACTCTCTAGATACCCCTTAGCACGTAAAGGAATATTATTTGGGGGTCCAGCCATGGAGAAGAGTTTAGACACTAGGAGAAGATAAGGAGCACACGCATTATCAAGAAATCACATTAGGATTCTCTTTTTAACCTGTTCCTTAAAACACTAGTGCTTAGGAAATCTATTGGAGGCAGAAGCAGTCAAGGGTAGCTTAGTGTTAGGGTTAGGGTGAGGGTGAGGGTTAGGGTACGGCTTAGGGTACGGGTTTGGGGAGGGGTTCGGGTAGGGCGTAGGGTATGGTTTAGGGTTAGAGTTAGGGTTAGTGTTAGGGTTCGGGCTCGGTTTAGGGTATGGGTTAGGATTAGGGTACGCGTTAGGGTTAGGGTAGGGGTTAGGGTTAGGGTACGCGAAAGGGTGAGGTTAGTTATTAAACCTATCACACTCTCTAGATACCCCTTAGCACGTAAAGGAATATTATTTGTGGGTCCAGCCATGGAGAAGAGTTTAGACACTAGGAGAAGATAAGGAACACACCCATTATCACGAAATCACATTAGGATTCTCTTTTTAACCTGTTCCTTAAAACACTAGTGCTTAGGAAATCTATTGGTGGCAGAAGCACTCAAGGGTAGCTTAGGGTTAGGGTTAGGGTTAGGGTGAGGGTTAGGGTACGGCTTAGGGTACGGGTTCGGGGAGGGGTTCGGGTAGGGCGTAGGGTATGGGTTAGGGTTAGGGTTAGGGTTAGTGTTAGGGTTAGGGCTCGGTTTAGGGTACGGGTTAGGATTAGTGTACGCGTTAGGGTTAGGGTAGGTGTTAGGGTTAGGGTACACTTTAGGGTGAGAGTAGTTATTAAACCTATCCCACTCTCTAGATACCCCTTAGCACGTAAAGGAATATTATTTGGGGGTCCAGCCATGGAGAAGAGTTTAGACACTAGGAGAAGATAAGGAACACACCCATTATCAAGAAATCACATTAGGATTCTCTTTTTAACCTGTTCCTTAAAACACTAGTGCTTAGGAAATCTATTGGAGGCAGAAGCAGTCAAGGATAGATTAGGGTTAGGGTGAGGGTTAGGGTACGGCTTAGGGTACGGGTTCGGGGAGGGGTTCGGGTTGGGCGTAGGGTATGGGTTAGGGTTAGGGTTAGGTTTAGTGTTACGATTAGGGCTCGGTTTAGGGTACGGGTTAGGATTAGGGTACGCGTTAGGGTTAGGGTAGTTGTTAGGGTTAGGGTACGCGTTAGGGTGAGGGTAGTTATTAAACCTATCCCACTCTCTAGATATCCCCTAGCACGTAAAGGAATATTATTTGGGGGTCCAGCCATGGAGAAGAGTTTAGACACTAGGAGAAGATAAGGAACACACCCATTATCAAGAAATCACATTAGGATTCTCTTTTTAACCTGTTCCTTAAAACACTAGTACTTAGGAAATCTCTTGGAGGCAGAAGCAGTCAAGGGTAGCTTAGGGTTAGGGTTAGGGTTAGGGTGAGGGTTAGGGTACGGCTTAGGGTACTGGTTCGGGGAGGAGTTCGGGTAGGGCGTAGGGTATGGGTTAGGGTTAGGGTTAGGGTTAGTGTTAGGGTTAGGGCTCGGTTTAGGGTACGGGTTAGGATTAGGGTACGCGTTAGTGTTAGGGTAGGGGTTAGGGTTAGGTTACGCGATAGGGTGAAGTTAGTTATTAAACCTATCCCACTCTCTAGATACCCATTAGCACGTAAAGGAATATTATTTGGGGGTCCAGCCATGGAGAAGAGTTTAGACACTAAGAGAAGATAAGGAGCACACCCATTATCAAAAAATCACATTAGGATTCTCTTTTTAACCTGTACCTTAAAACACTAGTGCTTAGGAAATCTATTGGTGGCAGAAGCAGTCAAGGGTAGCTTAGGGTTAGGGTTAGTGTGAGGGTTAGGGTACGGCTTAGGGTACGGGTTCGGGGAGGGGTTCGGGTAGGGCGTAGGGTATGGGTTAGGGTTAGGGTTAGTGTTAGGGTTAGGGCTCGGTTTAGGGTACGGTTTAGGATTAGGGTACGCGTTAGTCTTAGGGGACGGGTTAGGGTTAGGGTACGCGATAGGGTGAGGTTAGTTATTAAACCTGTCACACTCTCTAGATACCCCTTAGCACGTAAAGGAATATTATATGGGGGTCCAGCCATGGAGAAGAGTTTAGACACTAGGAGAAAATAAGGAACACACCCATTATCAAGAAATCACATTAGGATTCTCTTTTTAACCTGTTCCTTAAAACACTAGTACTTAGGAAATCTCTTGGAGGCAGAAGCAGTCAAGGGTAGCTTAGTGTTAGGGTTAGGGTTAGGGTGTGGGTTAGGGTACGGCTTAGGGTACGGGTTCGGGGAGGAGTTCGGGTAGGGCGTAGGGTATGGGTTAGGGTTAGGGTTAGGGTTAGTGTTAGGGTTAGGGCTCGGTTTAGGGTACGGGTTAGGATTAGGGTACGCGTTAGTGTTAGGGTAGGGGTTAGGGTTAGGGTACGCGATAGGGTGAAGTTAGTTATTATACCTATCCCACTCTCTAGATACCCCTTAGCACGTAAAGGAATATTATTTGGGGGTCCAGCCATGGAGAAGAGTTTAGACACGAGGAGAAGATAAGGAACACACCCATTATCAAGAAATCACATTAGGATCCTCTTTTTAACCTGTTCCTTAAAACACTAGTGCTTAGGAAATCTATTGCAGGCAGAAGCAGTCAAGGGTAGCTTAGGGTTAGGGTTAGGGTGAGGGTGAGGGTTAGGGTACGGCTTAGGGTACGGGTTTGGGGAGGGGTTCGGGTAGGGCGTAGGGTATGGTTTAGGGTTAGGGTTAGGGTTAGTGTTAGGGTTAGGGCTCGGTTTAGGGTACGGGTTAGGATTAGGGTACGCGTTAGGGTTAGGGTAGGCGTTAGGGTTAGGGTACGCGAAAGGGTGAGGTTAGTTATTAAACCTATCACACTCTCTAGATACCCCTTAGCACGTAAAGGAATATTATTTGTGGGTCCAGCCATGGAGAAGAGTTTAGACACTAGGAGAAGATAAGGAAAACACCCATTATCACGAAATCACATTAGGATTCTCTTTTTAACCTGTTCCTTAAAACACTAGTGCTTAGGAAATCTATTGGTGGCAGAAGCACTCAAGGGTAGCTTAGGGTTAGGGTTAGGTTTAGGGTGAGGGTTAGGGTACGGCTTAGGGTACGGGTTCGGGGAGGGGTTCGGGTAGGGCGTAGGGTATGGGTTAGGGTTAGGGTTAGGGTTAGTGTTAGGGTTAGGGCTCTGTTTAGGGTACGGGTTAGGATTAGGGTACGCGTTAGGGTTAGGGTAGGTGTTAGGGTTAGGGTACGCGTTAGGGTGAGGGTAGTTATTAAACCTATCACACTCTCTAGATACCCCTTAGCACGTAAAGGAATATTATTTGGGGGTCCAGCCATGGAGAAGAGTTTAGACACGAGGAGAAGATAAGGAACACACCCATTATCAAGAAATCACATTAGGATTCTCTTTTTAACCTGTTCCTTAAAACACTAGTGCTTAGGAAATCTATTAGAGGCAGAAGCAGTCAAGGGTAGCTTAGGGTTAGGGTTAGGGTTAGGGTACGGCTTAGGGTACGGGTTCGGGGAGGGGTTCGGGTACGGCGTAGGGTGTGTGTTAGGGTTAGGGTTAGGGTTAGTGTTAGGGTTAGGGCTCGGTTTAGGGTACGGGTTAGGATTAGGGTACGCGTTAGGTTTAGGGTGGGTGTTAGGGTTAGGGTACGCGTTAGGGTGAGGGTAGTTATTAAACCTATCCCACTCTCTAGATACCCCCTAGCACGTAAAGGAATATTATTTGGGGGTCCAGCCATGGAGAAGAGTTTAGACACTAGGAGAAGATAAGGAACACACCCATTATCAAGAAATCACATTAGGATTCTCTTTTTAACCTGTTCCTTAAAACACTAGTACTTAGGAAATCTCTTGGAGGCAGAAGCAGTCAAGGGTAGCTTAGTGTTAGGGTTAGGGTTAGGGTGAGGGTTAGGGTACGGCTTAGGGTACTGGTTCGGGGAGGAGTTCGGGTAGGGCGTAGGGTATGGGTTAGGGTTAGGGTTAGGGTTAGTGTTAGGGTTAGGGCTCGGTTTAGGGTACTGGTTAGGATTAGGGTACGCGTTAGGGTTAGGGTAGGTGTTAGGGTTAGTGTACACTTTAGGGTGAGAGTAGTTATTAAACCTATCCCACTCTCTAGATACCCCTTAGCACGTAAAGGAATATTATTTGGGGGTCCAGCCATGGAGAAGAGTTTAGACACGAGGAGAAGATAAGGAACACACCCATTATCAAGAAATCACATTAGGATTCTCTTTTTAACCTGTTCTTTAAAACACTAGTGCTTAGGAAATCTATTGGAGGCAGAAGCAGTCAAGGGTAGCTTAGTGTTAGGGTTAGGGTTAGGGTGAGGGTTAGGGTACGGCTTAGGGTACGGGTTCGGGGAGGAGTTCGGGTAGGGCGTAGGGTATGGGTTAGGGTTAGGGTTAGGGTTAGTGTTAGGGTTAGGGCTCGGTTTAGGGTACGAGTTAGGATTAGGGTACGCGTTAGTGTTAGGGTAGGGGTTAGGGTTAGGGTACGCGATAGGGTGAAGTTAGTTATTAAACCTATCCCACTCTTTAGATACCCCTTAGCACGTAAAGGAATATTATTTGGGGGTCCAGCCATGGAGAAGAGTTTAGACACGAGGAGAAGATAAGGAACACACCCATTATCAAGAAATCACATTAGGATTCTCTTTTTAACCTGTTCCTTAAAACACTAGTGCTTAGGAAATCTATTGGAGGCAGAAGCAGTCAAGGGTAGCTTAGGGTTAGGGTTAGGTTTAGGGTGAGGGTTAGGGTAAGGCTTAGGGTACGGGTTCGGGGAGGGGTTCGGGTAGGGCGTAGGGTATGGGTTAGGGTTAGGGTTAGGTTTAGTGTTAGGATTAGGGCTCGGTTTAGGGTACGGGTTAGGATTAGGGTACGCGTTAGGGTTAGGGTAGTTGTTAGGGTTAGGGTACGCGTTAGGGTGAGGGTAGTTATTAAACCTATCCCACTCTCTAGATATCCCCTAGCACGTAAAGGAATATTATTTGGGGGTCCAGCCATGGAGAAGAGTTTAGACACTAGGAGAAGATAAGGAACACACCCATTATCAAGAAATCACATTAGGATTCTCTTTTTAACCTGTTCCTTAAAACACTAGTACTTAGGAAATCTCTTGGAGGCAGAAGCAGTCAAGGGTAGCTTAGTGTTAGGGTTAGGGTTAGGGTGAGGGTTAGGGTACGGCTTAGGGTACGGGTTCGGGGAGGGGTTCGGGTAGGGCGTAGGGTATGGGTTAGGGTTAGGGCTCGGTTTAGGGTACGGGTTAGGATTAGGGTACGCGTTAGTGTTAGGTTAGGGGTTAGGGTTAGGGTACGCGTTAGGGTGAGGGTAGTTATTAAACCTATCACACTCTCTAGATACCCCTTAGCACGTAAAGGAATATTATTTGGGGGTCCAGCCATGGAGAAGAGTTTAGACACGAGGAGAAGATAAGGAACACACCCATTATCAAGAAATCACATTAGGATTCTCTTTTTAACCTGTTCCTTAAAACACTAGTGGTTAGGAAATCTATTGGAGGCAGAAGCAGTCAAGGGTAGCTTAGGGTTAGGGTTAGGGTTAGGGTACGGCTTAGGGTACGGGTTCGGGGAGGGGTTCGGTTAGGGCGTAGGGTATGGGTTAGGGTTAGGGTTAGGGTTAGTGTTAGGGTTAGGGCTCGGTTTAGGGTACGGGTTAGGATTAGGGTACGCGTTAGGGTTAGGGTAGATGTTAGGGTTAGGGTACGCGTTAGGGTGAGGGTAGTTATTAAACCTATCCCACTCTCTAGATACCCCCTAGCACGTAAAGGAATATTATTTGGGGGTCCAGCCATGGAGAAGAGTTTAGACACTAGGAGAAGATAAGGAACACACCCATTATCAAGAAATTACATTAGGATTCTCTTTTTAACCTGTTCCTTAAAACACTAGTACTTAGGAAATCTCTTGGAGGCAGAAGCAGTCAAGGGTAGCTTAGGGTTAGGGTTAGGGTTAGGGTGAGGGTTAGGGTACGGCTTAGGGTACTGGTTCGGGGAGGAGTTCGGGTAGGGCGTAGGGTATGGGTTAGGGTTAGGGTTAGGGTTAGTGTTAGGGTTAGGGCTCGGTTTAGGGTACGGGTTAGGATTAGGGTACGCGTTAGTGTTAGGGTAGGGGTTAGGGTTAGGTTACGCGATAGGGTGAAGTTAGTTATTAAACCTATCCCACTCTCTAGATACCCATTAGCACGTAAAGGAATATTATTTGGGGGTCCAGCCATGGAGAAGAGTTTAGACACTAAGAGAAGATAAGGAGCACACCCATTATCAAAAAATCACATTAGGATTCTCTTTTTAACCTGTACCTTAAAACACTAGTGCTTAGGAAATCTATTGGTGGCAGAAGCAGTCAAGGGTAGCTTAGGGTTAGGGTTAGGGTGAGGGTTAGGGTACGGCTTAGGGTACGGGTTCGGGGAGGGGTTCGGGTAGGGCGTAGGGTATGGGTTAGGGTTAGGGTTAGTGTTAGGGTTAGGGCTCGGTTTAGGGTACGGTTTAGGATTAGGGTACGCGTTAGTCTTAGGGGAGGGGTTAGGGTTAGGGTACGCGATAGGGTGAGGTTTGTTATTAAACCTGTCACACTCTCTAGATACCCCTTAGCACGTAAAGGAATATTATATGGGGGTCCAGCCATGGAGAAGAGTTTAGACACTAGGAGAAGATAAGGAACACACCCATTATCAAGAAATCACATTAGGATTCTCTTTTTAACCTGTTCCTTAAAACACTAGTACTTAGGAAATCTCTTGGAGGCAGAAGCAGTCAAGGGTAGCTTAGTGTTAGGGTTAGGGTTAGGGTGTAGGTTAGGGTACGGCTTAGGGTACGGGTTCGGGGAGGAGTTCGGGTAGGGCGTAGGGTATGGGTTAGGGTTAGGGTTAGGGTTAGTGTTAGGGTTAGGGCTCGGTTTAGGGTACGGGTTAGGATTAGGGTACGCGTTAGTGTTAGGGTAGGGGTTAGGGTTAGGGTACGTGATAGGGTGAAGTTAGTTATTATACCTATCCCACTCTCTAGATACCCCTTAGCACGTAAAGGAATATTATTTGGGGGTCCAGCCATGGAGAAGAGTTTAGACACGAGGAGAAGATAAGGAACACACCCATTATCAAGAAATCACATTAGGATCCTCTTTTTAACCTGTTCCTTAAAACACTAGTGCTTAGGAAATCTATTGCAGGCAGAAGCAGTCAAGGGTAGCTTAGGGTTAGGGTTAGGGTGAGGGTGAGGGTTAGGGTACGGCTTAGGGTACGGGTTTGGGGAGGGGTTCGGGTAGGGCGTAGGGTATGGTTTAGGGTTAGGGTTAGGGTTAGTGTTAGGGTTAGGGCTCGGTTTAGGGTACGGGTTAGGATTAGGGTACGCGTTAGGGTTAGGGTAGGCGTTAGGGTTAGGGTACGCGAAAGGGTGAGGTTAGTTATTAAACCTATCACACTCTCTAGATACCCCTTAGCACGTAAAGGAATATTATTTGTGGGTCCAGCCATGGAGAAGAGTTTAGACACTAGGAGAAGATAAGGAAAACACCCATTATCACGAAATCACATTAGGATTCTCTTTTTAACCTGTTCCTTAAAACACTAGTGCTTAGGAAATCTATTGGTGGCAGAAGCACTCAAGGGTAGCTTAGGGTTAGGGTTAGGTTTAGGGTGAGGGTTAGGGTACGGCTTAGGGTACGGGTTCGGGGAGGGGTTCGGGTAGGGCGTAGGGTATGGGTTAGGGTTAGGGTTAGGGTTAGTGTTAGGGTTAGGGCTCTGTTTAGGGTACGGGTTAGGATTAGTGTACGCGTTAGGGTTAGGGTAGGTGTTAGGGTTAGGGTACGCGTTAGGGTGAGGGTAGTTATTAAACCTATCACACTCTCTAGATACCCCTTAGCACGTAAAGGAATATTATTTGGGGGTCCAGCCATGGAGAAGAGTTTAGACACGAGGAGAAGATAAGGAACACACCCATTATCAAGAAATCACATTAGGATTCTCTTTTTAACCTGTTCCTTAAAACACTAGTGCTTAGGAAATCTATTGGAGGCAGAAGCAGTCAAGGGTAGCTTAGGGTTAGGGTTAGGGTTAGGGTACGGCTTAGGGTACGGGTTCGGGGAGGGGTTCGGGTACGGCGTAGGGTATGTGTTAGGGTTAGGGTTAGGGTTAGTGTTAGGGTTAGGGCTCGGTTTAGGGTACGGGTTAGGATTAGGGTACGCGTTAGGGTTAGGGTGGGTGTTAGGGTTAGGGTACGCGTTAGGGTGAGGGTAGTTATTAAACCTATCCCACTCTCTAGATACCCCCTAGCACGTAAAGGAATATTATTTGGGGGTCCAGCCATGGAGAAGAGTTTAGACACTAGGAGAAGATAAGGAACACACCCATTATCAAGAAATCACATTAGGATTCTCTTTTTAACCTGTTCCTTAAAACACTAGTACTTAGGAAATCTCTTGGAGGCAGAAGCAGTCAAGGGTAGCTTAGTGTTAGGGTTAGGGTTAGGGTGAGGGTTAGGGTACGGCTTAGGGTACTGGTTCGGGGAGGAGTTCGGGTAGGGCGTAGGGTATGGGTTAGGGTTAGGGTTAGGGTTAGTGTTAGGGTTAGGGCTCGGTTTAGGGTACTGGTTAGGATTAGGGTACGCGTTAGGGTTAGGGTAGGTGTTAGGGTTAGTGTACACTTTAGGGTGAGAGTAGTTATTAAACCTATCCCACTCTCTAGATACCCCTTAGCACGTAAAGGAATATTATTTGGGGGTCCAGCCATGGAGAAGAGTTTAGACACGAGGAGAAGATAAGGAACACACCCATTATCAAGAAATCACATTAGGATTCTCTTTTTAACCTGTTCTTTAAAACACTAGTGCTTAGGAAATCTATTGGAGGCAGAAGCAGTCAAGGGTAGCTTAGTGTTAGGGTTAGGGTTAGGGTGAGGGTTAGGGTACGGCTTAGGGTACGGGTTCGGGGAGGAGTTCGGGTAGGGCGTAGGGTATGGGTTAGGGTTAGGGTTAGGGTTAGTGTTAGGGTTAAGGCTCGGTTTAGGGTACGGGTTAGGATTAGGGTACGCGTTAGTGTTAGGGTAGGGGTTAGGGTTAGGGTACGCGATAGGGTGAAGTTAGTTATTAAACCTATCCCACTCTCTAGATACCCCTTAGCACGTAAAGGAATATTATTTGGGGGTCCAGCCATGGAGAAGAGTTTAGACACGAGGAGAAGATAAGGAACACACCCATTATCAAGAAATCACATTAGGATCCTCTTTTTAACCTGTTCCTTAAAACACTAGTGCTTAGGAAATCTATTGGAGGCAGAAGCAGTCACGGGTAGCTTAGGGTTAGGGTTAGGTTTAGGGTGAGGGTTAGGGTAAGGCTTAGGGTACGGGTTCGGGGAGGGATTCGGGTAGGGCGTAGGGTATGGGTTAGGGTTAGGGTTAGGTTTAGTGTTAGGATTAGGGCTCGGTTTAGGGTACGGGTTAGGATTAGGGTACGCGTTAGGGTTAGGGTAGGTGTTAGGGTTAGTGTACACTTTAGGGTGAGAGTAGTTATTAAACCTATCCCACTCTCTAGATACCCCTTAGCACGTAAAGGAATATTATTTGGTGGTCCAGCCATGGAGAAGAGTTTAGACACGAGGAGAAGATAAGGAACACACCCATTATCAAGAAATCACATTAGGATTCTCTTTTTAACCTGTTCCTTAAAACACTAGTGCTTAGGAAATCTATTAGAGGCAGAAGCAGTCAAGGGTAGCTTAGGGTTAGGGTTAGGGTTAGGGTACGGCTTAGGGTACGGGTTCGGGGAGGGGTTCGGGTACGGCGTAGGGTATGTGTTAGGGTTAGGGTTAGGGTTAGTGTTAGGGTTAGGGCTCGGTTTAGGGTACGGGTTAGGATTAGGGTACGCGTTAGGGTTAGGGTGGGTGTTAGGGTTAGGGTACGCGTTAGGGTGAGGGTAGTTATTAAACCTATCCCACTCTCTAGATACCCCCTAGCACGTAAAGGAATATTATTTGGGGGTCCAGCCATGGAGAAGAGTTTAGACACTAGGAGAAGATAAGGAACACACCCATTATCAAGAAATCACATTAGGATTCTCTTTTTAACCTGTTCCTTAAAACACTAGTACTTAGGAAATCTCTTGGAGGCAGAAGCAGTCAAGGGTAGCTTAGTGTTAGGGTTAGGGTTAGGGTGAGGGTTAGGGTACGGCTTAGGGTACTGGTTCGGGGAGGAGTTCGGGTAGGGCGTAGGGTATAGGTTAGGGTTAGGGTTAGGGTTAGTGTTAGGGTTAGGGCTCGGTTTAGGGTACTGGTTAGGATTAGGGTACGCGTTAGGGTTAGGGTAGGTGTTAGGGTTAGTGTACACTTTAGGGTGAGAGTAGTTATTAAACCTATCCCACTCTCTAGATACCCCTTAGCACGTAAAGGAATATTATTTGGGGGTCCAGCCATGGAGAAGAGTTTAGACACGAGGAGAAGATAAGGAACACACCCATTATCAAGAAATCACATTAGGATTCTCTTTTTAACCTGTTCTTTAAAACACTAGTGCTTAGGAAATCTATTGGAGGCAGAAGCAGTCAAGGGTAGCTTAGTGTTAGGGTTAGGGTTAGGGTGAGGGTTAGGGTACGGCTTAGGGTACGGGTTCGGGGAGGAGTTCGGGTAGGGCGTAGGGTATGGGTTAGGGTTAGGGTTAGGGTTAGTGTTAGGGTTAGGGCTCGGTTTAGGGTACGGGTTAGGATTAGGGTACGCGTTAGTGTTAGGGTAGGGGTTAGGGTTAGGGTACGCGATAGGGTGAAGTTAGTTATTAAACCTATCCCACTCTCTAGATACCCCTTAGCACGTAAAGGAATATTATTTGGGGGTCCAGCCATGGAGAAGAGTTTAGACACGAGGAGAAGATAAGGAACACACCCATTATCAAGAAATCACATTAGGATTCTCTTTTTAACCTGTTCCTTAAAACACTAGTGCTTAGGAAATCTATTGGAGGCAGAAGCAGTCAAGGGTAGCTTAGGGTTAGGGTTAGGTTTAGGGTGAGGGTTAGGGTAAGGCTTAGGGTACGGGTTCGGGGAGGGGTTCGGGTAGGGCGTAGGGTATGGGTTAGGGTTAGGGTTAGGTTTAGTGTTAGGATTAGGGCTCGGTTTAGGGTACGGGTTAGGATTAGGGTACGCGTTAGGGTTAGGGTAGTTGTTAGGGTTAGGGTACGCGTTAGGGTGAGGGTAGTTATTAAACCTATCCCATTCTCTAGATATCCCCTAGCACGTAAAGGAATATTATTTGGGGGTCCAGCCATGGAGAAAAGTTTAGACACTAGGAGAAGATAAGGAACACACCCATTATCAAGAAATCACATTAGGATTCTCTTTTTAACCTGTTCCTTAAAACACTAGTACTTAGGAAATCTCTTGGAGGCAGAAGCAGTCAAGGGTAGCTTAGTGTTAGGGTTAGGGTTAGGGTGAGGGTTAGGGTACGGCTTAGGGTACGGGTTCGGGGAGGGGTTCGGGTAGGGCGTAGGGTATGGGTTAGGGTTAGGGTTAGGGTTAGTGTTAGGGTTAGGGCTCGGTTTAGGGTACGGGTTAGGATTAGGGTACGCGTTAGTGTTAGGTTAGGGGTTAGGGTTAGGGTACGCGTTAGGGTGAGGGTAGTTATTAAACCTATCACACTCTCTAGATACCCCTTAGCACGTAAAGGAATATTATTTGGGGGTCCAGCCATGGAGAAGAGTTTAGACACGAGGAGAAGATAAGGAACACACCCATTATCAAGAAATCACATTAGGATTCTCTTTTTAACCTGTTCCTTAAAACACTAGTGGTTAGGAAATCTATTGGAGGCAGAAGCAGTCGAGGGTAGCTTAGGGTTAGGGTTAGGGTTAGGGTACAGCTTAGGGTACGGGTTCGGGGAGGGGTTCGGTTAGGGCGGAGGGTATGGGTTAGGGTTAGGGTTAGGGTTAGTGTTAGGGTTAGGGCTCGGTTTAGGGTACGGGTTAGGATTAGGGTACGCGTTAGGGTTAGGGTAGGTGTTAGGGTTAGGGTACGCATTAGGGTGAGGGTAGTTATTAAACCTATCCCACTCTCTAGATACCCCCTAGCACGTAAAGGAATATTATTTGGGGGTCCAGCCATGGAGAAGAGTTTAGACACTAGGAGAAGATAAGGAACACACCCATTATCAAGAAATCACATTAGGATTCTCTTTTTAACCTGTTCCTTAAAACACTAGTACTTAGGAAATCTCTTGGAGGCAGAAGCAGTCAAGGGTAGCTTAGGGTTAGGGTTAGGGTTAGGGTGAGGGTTAGGGTACGGCTTAGGGTACTGGTTCGGGGAGGAGTTCGGGTAGGGCGTAGGGTATGGGTTAGGGTTAGGGTTAGGGTTAGTGTTAGGGTTAGGGCTCGGTTTAGGGTACGGGTTAGGATTAGGGTACGCGTTAGTGTTAGGGTAGGGGTTAGGGTTAGGTTACGCGATAGGGTGAAGTTAGTTATTAAACCTATCCCACTCTCTAGATACCCATTAGCACGTAAAGGAATATTATTTGGGGGTCCAGCCATGGAGAAGAGTTTAGACACTAAGAGAAGATAAGGAGCACACCCATTATCAAAAAATCACATTAGGATTCTCTTTTTAACCTGTACCTTAAAACACTAGTGCTTAGGAAATCTATTGGTGGCAGAAGCAGTCAAGGGTAGCTTAGGGTTAGGGTTAGGGTGAGGGTAAGGGTACGGCTTAGGGTACGGGTTAGGGGAGGGGTTGGGGTAGGGCGTAGGGTATGGGTTAGGGTTAGGGTTAGTGTTAGGGTTAGGGCTCGGTTTAGGGTACGGTTTAGGATTAGGGTACGCGTTAGTCTTAGGGGAGGGGTTAGGGTTAGGGTACGCGATAGGGTGAGGTTAGTTATTAAACCTGTCACACTCTCTAGATACCCCTTAGCACGTAAAGGAATATTATTTGGGGGTCCAGCCATGGAGAAGAGTTTAGACACGAGGAGAAGATAAGGAACACACCCATTATCAAGAAATCACATTAGGATCCTCTTTTTAACCTGTTCCTTAAAACACTAGTGCTTAGGAAATCTATTGCAGGCAGAAGCAGTCAAGGGTAGCTTAGGGTTAGGGTTAGGGTGAGGGTGAGGGTTAGGGTACGGCTTAGGGTACGGGTTTGGGGAGGGGTTCGGGTAGGGCGTAGGGTATGGTTTAGGGTTAGGGTTAGGGTTAGTGTTAGGGTTAGGGCTCGGTTTAGGGTACGGGTTAGGATTAGGGTACGCGTTAGGGTTAGGGTAGGCGTTAGGGTTAGGGTACGCGAAAGGGTGAGGTTAGTTATTAAACCTATCACACTCTCTAGATACCCCTTAGCACGTAAAGGAATATTATTTGTGGGTCCAGCCATGGAGAAGAGTTTAGACACTAGGAGAAGATAAGGAAAACACCCATTATCACGAAATCACATTAGGATTCTCTTTTTAACCTGTTCCTTAAAACACTAGTGCTTAGGAAATCTATTGGTGGCAGAAGCACTCAAGGGTAGCTTAGGGTTAGGGTTAGGTTTAGGGTGAGGGTTAGGGTACGGCTTAGGGTACGGGTTCGGGGAGGGGTTCGGGTAGGGCGTAGGGTATGGGTTAGGGTTAGGGTTAGGGTTAGTGTTAGGGTTAGGGCTCTGTTTAGGGTACGGGTTAGGATTAGTGTACGCGTTAGGGTTAGGGTAGGTGTTAGGGTTAGGGTACGCGTTAGGGTGAGGGTAGTTATTAAACCTATCACACTCTCTAGATACCCCTTAGCACGTAAAGGAATATTATTTGGGGGTCCAGCCATGGAGAAGAGTTTAGACACGAGGAGAAGATAAGGAACACACCCATTATCAAGAAATCACATTAGGATTCTCTTTTTAACCTGTTCCTTAAAACACTAGTGCTTAGGAAATCTATTGGAGGCAGAAGCAGTCAAGGGTAGCTTAGGGTTAGGGTTAGGGTTAGGGTACGGCTTAGGGTACGGGTTCGGGGAGGGGTTCGGGTACGGCGTAGGGTATGTGTTAGGGTTAGGGTTAGGGTTAGTGTTAGGGTTAGGGCTCGGTTTAGGGTACGGGTTAGGATTAGGGTACGCGTTAGGGTTAGGGTGGGTGTTAGGGTTAGGGTACGCGTTAGGGTGAGGGTAGTTATTAAACCTATCCCACTCTCTAGATACCCCCTAGCACGTAAAGGAATATTATTTGGGGGTCCAGCCATGGAGAAGAGTTTAGACACTAGGAGAAGATAAGGAACACACCCATTATCAAGAAATCACATTAGGATTCTCTTTTTAACCTGTTCCTTAAAACACTAGTACTTAGGAAATCTCTTGGAGGCAGAAGCAGTCAAGGGTAGCTTAGTGTTAGGGTTAGGGTTAGGGTGAGGGTTAGGGTACGGCTTAGGGTACTGGTTCGGGGAGGAGTTCGGGTAGGGCGTAGGGTATGGGTTAGGGTTAGGGTTAGGGTTAGTGTTAGGGTTAGGGCTCGGTTTAGGGTACTGGTTAGGATTAGGGTACGCGTTAGGGTTAGGGTAGGTGTTAGGGTTAGTGTACACTTTAGGGTGAGAGTAGTTATTAAACCTATCCCACTCTCTAGATACCCCTTAGCACGTAAAGGAATATTATTTGGGGGTCCAGCCATGGAGAAGAGTTTAGACACGAGGAGAAGATAAGGAACACACCCATTATCAAGAAATCACATTAGGATTCTCTTTTTAACCTGTTCTTTAAAACACTAGTGCTTAGGAAATCTATTGGAGGCAGAAGCAGTCAAGGGTAGCTTAGTGTTAGGGTTAGGGTTAGGGTGAGGGTTAGGGTACGGCTTAGGGTACGGGTTCGGGGAGGAGTTCGGGTAGGGCGTAGGGTATGGGTTAGGGTTAGGGTTAGGGTTAGTGTTAGGGTTAGGGCTCGGTTTAGGGTACGGGTTAGGATTAGGGTACGCGTTAGTGTTAGGGTAGGGGTTAGGGTTAGGGTACGCGATAGGGTGAAGTTAGTTATTAAACCTATCCCACTCTCTAGATACCCCTTAGCACGTAAAGGAATATTATTTGGGGGTCCAGCCATGGAGAAGAGTTTAGACACGAGGAGAAGATAAGGAACACACCCATTATCAAGAAATCACATTAGGATCCTCTTTTTAACCTGTTCCTTAAAACACTAGTGCTTAGGAAATCTATTGGAGGCAGAAGCAGTCAAGGGTAGCTTAGGGTTAGGGTTAGGTTTAGGGTGAGGGTTAGGGTAAGGCTTAGGGTACGGGTTCGGGGAGGGGTTCGGGTAGGGCGTAGGGTATGGGTTAGGGTTAGGGTTAGGTTTAGTGTTAGGATTAGGGCTCGGTTTAGGGTACGGGTTAGGATTAGGGTACGCGTTAGGGTTAGGGTAGGTGTTAGGGTTAGTGTACACTTTAGGGTGAGAGTAGTTATTAAACCTATCCCACTCTCTAGATACCCCTTAGCACGTAAAGGAATATTATTTGGGGGTCCAGCCATGGAGAAGAGTTTAGACACGAGGAGAAGATAAGGAACACACCCATTATCAAGAAATCACATTAGGATTCTCTTTTTAACCTGTTCCTTAAAACACTAGTGCTTAGGAAATCTATTAGAGGCAGAAGCAGTCAAGGGTAGCTTAGGGTTAGGGTTAGGGTTAGGGTACGGCTTAGGGTACGGGTTCGGGGAGGGGTTCGGGTACGGCGTAGGGTATGTGTTAGGGTTAGGGTTAGGGTTAGTGTTAGGGTTAGGGCTCGGTTTAGGGTACGGGTTAGGATTAGGGTACGCGTTAGGGTTAGGGTGGGTGTTAGGGTTAGGGTACGCGTTAGGGTGAGGGTAGTTATTAAACCTATCCCACTCTCTAGATACCCCCTAGCACGTAAAGGAATATTATTTGGGGGTCCAGCCATGGAGAAGAGTTTAGACACTAGGAGAAGATAAGGAACACACCCATTATCAAGAAATCACATTAGGATTCTCTTTTTAACCTGTTCCTTAAAACACTAGTACTTAGGAAATCTCTTGGAGGCAGAAGCAGTCAAGGGTAGCTTAGTGTTAGGGTTAGGGTTAGGGTGAGGGTTAGGGTACGGCTTAGGGTACTGGTTCGGGGAGGAGTTCGGGTAGGGCGTAGGGTATAGGTTAGGGTTAGGGTTAGGGTTAGTGTTAGGGTTAGGGCTCGGTTTAGGGTACTGGTTAGGATTAGGGTACGCGTTAGGGTTAGGGTAGGTGTTAGGGTTAGTGTACACTTTAGGGTGAGAGTAGTTATTAAACCTATCCCACTCTCTAGATACCCCTTAGCACGTAAAGGAATATTATTTGGGGGTCCAGCCATGGAGAAGAGTTTAGACACGAGGAGAAGATAAGGAACACACCCATTATCAAGAAATCACATTAGGATTCTCTTTTTAACCTGTTCTTTAAAACACTAGTGCTTAGGAAATCTATTGGAGGCAGAAGCAGTCAAGGGTAGCTTAGTGTTAGGGTTAGGGTTAGGGTGAGGGTTAGGGTACGGCTTAGGGTACGGGTTCGGGGAGGAGTTCGGGTAGGGCGTAGGGTATGGGTTAGGGTTAGGGTTAGGGTTAGTGTTAGGGTTAGGGCTCGGTTTAGGGTACGGGTTAGGATTAGGGTACGCGTTAGTGTTAGGGTAGGGGTTAGGGTTAGGGTACGCGATAGGGTGAAGTTAGTTATTAAACCTATCCCACTCTCTAGATACCCCTTAGCACGTAAAGGAATATTATTTGGGGGTCCAGCCATGGAGAAGAGTTTAGACACGAGGAGAAGATAAGGAACACACCCATTATCAAGAAATCACATTAGGATTCTCTTTTTAACCTGTTCCTTAAAACACTAGTGCTTAGGAAATCTATTGGAGGCAGAAGCAGTCAAGGGTAGCTTAGGGTTAGGGTTAGGTTTAGGGTGAGGGTTAGGGTAAGGCTTAGGGTACGGGTTCGGGGAGGGGTTCGGGTAGGGCGTAGGGTATGGGTTAGGGTTAGGGTTAGGTTTAGTGTTAGGATTAGGGCTCGGTTTAGGGTACGGGTTAGGATTAGGGTACGCGTTAGGGTTAGGGTAGTTGTTAGGGTTAGGGTACGCGTTAGGGTGAGGGTAGTTATTAAACCTATCCCACTCTCTAGATATCCCCTAGCACGTAAAGGAATATTATTTGGGGGTCCAGCCATGGAGAAAAGTTTAGACACTAGGAGAAGATAAGGAACACACCCATTATCAAGAAATCACATTAGGATTCTCTTTTTAACCTGTTCCTTAAAACACTAGTACTTAGGAAATCTCTTGGAGGCAGAAGCAGTCAAGGGTAGCTTAGTGTTAGGGTTAGGGTTAGGGTGAGGGTTAGGGTACGGCTTAGGGTACGGGTTCGGGGAGGGGTTCGGGTAGGGCGTAGGGTATGGGTTAGGGTTAGGGTTAGGGTTAGTGTTAGGGTTAGGGCTCGGTTTAGGGTACGGGTTAGGATTAGGGTACGCGTTAGTGTTAGGTTAGGGGTTAGGGTTAGGGTACGCGTTAGGGTGAGGGTAGTTATTAAACCTATCACACTCTCTAGATACCCCTTAGCACGTAAAGGAATATTATTTGGGGGTCCAGCCATGGAGAAGAGTTTAGACACGAGGAGAAGATAAGGAACACACCCATTATCAAGAAATCACATTAGGATTCTCTTTTTAACCTGTTCCTTAAAACACTAGTGGTTAGGAAATCTATTGGAGGCAGAAGCAGTCAAGGGTAGCTTAGGGTTAGGGTTAGGGTTAGGGTACGGCTTAGGGTACGGGTTCGGGGAGG
The DNA here is from genome assembly GCF_949987535.1 of Balaenoptera acutorostrata. NCBI lineage: Eukaryota > Metazoa > Chordata > Mammalia > Artiodactyla > Balaenopteridae > Balaenoptera > Balaenoptera acutorostrata. The sequence continues at coordinate 536,641 of NW_026646696.1, forward strand.
GGTTCGGTTAGGGCGGAGGGTATGGGTTAGGGTTAGGGTTAGGGTTAGTGTTAGGGTTAGGGCTCGGTTTAGGGTACGGGTTAGGATTAGGGTACGCGTTAGGGTTAGGGTAGGTGTTAGGGTTAGGGTACGCATTAGGGTGAGGGTAGTTATTAAACCTATCCCACTCTCTAGATACCCCCTAGCACGTAAAGGAATATTATTTGGGGGTCCAGCCATGGAGAAGAGTTTAGACACTAGGAGAAGATAAGGAACACACCCATTATCAAGAAATCACATTAGGATTCTCTTTTTAACCTGTTCCTTAAAACACTAGTACTTAGGAAATCTCTTGGAGGCAGAAGCAGTCAAGGGTAGCTTAGGGTTAGGGTTAGGGTTAGGGTGAGGGTTAGGGTACGGCTTAGGGTACTGGTTCGGGGAGGAGTTCGGGTAGGGCGTAGGGTATGGGTTAGGGTTAGGGTTAGGGTTAGTGTTAGGGTTAGGGTTAGGGTTAGGGTACGGGTTAGGATTAGGGTACGCGTTAGTGTTAGGGTAGGGGTTAGGGTTAGGTTACGCGATAGGGTGAAGTTAGTTATTAAACCTATCCCACTCTCTAGATACCCATTAGCACGTAAAGGAATATTATTTGGGGGTCCAGCCATGGAGAAGAGTTTAGACACTAAGAGAAGATAAGGAGCACACCCATTATCAAAAAATCACATTAGGATTCTCTTTTTAACCTGTACCTTAAAACACTAGTGCTTAGGAAATCTATTGGTGGCAGAAGCAGTCAAGGGTAGCTTAGGGTTAGGGTTAGGGTGAGGGTTAGGGTACGGCTTAGGGTACGGGTTCGGGGAGGGGTTCGGGTAGGGCGTAGGGTATGGGTTAGGGTTAGGGTTAGTGTTAGGGTTAGGGCTCGGTTTAGGGTACGGTTTAGGATTAGGGTACGCGTTAGTCTTAGGGGAGGGGTTAGGGTTAGGGTACGCGATAGGGTGAGGTTAGTTATTAAACCTGTCACACTCTCTAGATACCCCTTAGCACGTAAAGGAATATTATATGGGGGTCCAGCCATGGAGAAGAGTTTAGACACTAGGAGAAGATAAGGAACACACCCATTATCAAGAAATCACATTAGGATTCTCTTTTTAACCTGTTCCTTAAAACACTAGTACTTAGGAAATCTCTTGGAGGCAGAAGCAGTCAAGGGTAGCTTAGTGTTAGGGTTAGGGTTAGGGTGTGGGTTAGGGTACGGCTTAGGGTACGGGTTCGGGGAGGAGTTCGGGTAGGGCGTAGGGTATGGCTTAGGGTTAGGGTTAGGGTTAGTGTTAGGGTTAGGGCTCGGTTTAGGGTACGGGTTAGGATTAGGGTACGCGTTAGTGTTAGGGTAGGGGTTAGGGTTAGGGTACGCGATAGGGTGAAGTTAGTTATTATACCTATCCCACTCTCTAGATACCCCTTAGCACGTAAAGGAATATTATTTGGGGGTCCAGCCATGGAGAAGAGTTTAGACACGAGGAGAAGATAAGGAACACACCCATTATCAAGAAATCACATTAGGATCCTCTTTTTAACCTGTTCCTTAAAACACTAGTGCTTAGGAAATCTATTGCAGGCAGAAGCAGTCAAGGGTAGCTTAGGGTTAGGGTTAGGGTGAGGGTGAGGGTTAGGGTACGGCTTAGGGTACGGGTTTGGGGAGGGGTTCGGGTAGGGCGTAGGGTATGGTTTAGGGTTAGGGTTAGGGTTAGTGTTAGGGTTAGGGCTCGGTTTAGGGTACGGGTTAGGATTAGGGTACGCGTTAGGGTTAGGGTAGGCGTTAGGGTTAGGGTACGCGAAAGGGTGAGGTTAGTTATTAAACCTATCACACTCTCTAGATACCCCTTAGCACGTAAAGGAATATTATTTGTGGGTCCAGCCATGGAGAAGAGTTTAGACACTAGGAGAAGATAAGGAAAACACCCATTATCACGAAATCACATTAGGATTCTCTTTTTAACCTGTTCCTTAAAACACTAGTGCTTAGGAAATCTATTGGTGGCAGAAGCACTCAAGGGTAGCTTAGGGTTAGGGTTAGGTTTAGGGTGAGGGTTAGGGTACGGCTTAGGGTACGGGTTCGGGGAGGGGTTCGGGTAGGGCGTAGGGTATGGGTTAGGGTTAGGGTTAGGGTTAGTGTTAGGGTTAGGGCTCTGTTTAGGGTACGGGTTAGGATTAGGGTACGCGTTAGGGTTAGGGTAGGTGTTAGGGTTAGGGTACGCGTTAGGGTGAGGGTAGTTATTAAACCTATCACACTCTCTAGATACCCCTTAGCACGTAAAGGAATATTATTTGGGGGTCCAGCCATGGAGAAGAGTTTAGACACGAGGAGAAGATAAGGAACACACCCATTATCAAGAAATCACATTAGGATTCTCTTTTTAACCTGTTCCTTAAAACACTAGTGCTTAGGAAATCTATTGGAGGCAGAAGCAGTCAAGGGTAGCTTAGGGTTAGGGTTAGGGTTAGGGTACGGCTTAGGGTACGGGTTCGGGGAGGGGTTCGGGTACGGCGTAGGGTATGTGTTAGGGTTAGGGTTAGGGTTAGTGTTAGGGTTAGGGCTCGGTTTAGGGTACGGGTTAGGATTAGGGTACGCGTTAGGGTTAGGGTGGGTGTTAGGGTTAGGGTACGCGTTAGGGTGAGGGTAGTTATTAAACCTATCCCACTCTCTAGATACCCCCTAGCACGTAAAGGAATATTATTTGGGGGTCCAGCCATGGAGAAGAGTTTAGACACTAGGAGAAGATAAGGAACACACCCATTATCAAGAAATCACATTAGGATTCTCTTTTTAACCTGTTCCTTAAAACACTAGTACTTAGGAAATCTCTTGGAGGCAGAAGCAGTCAAGGGTAGCTTAGTGTTAGGGTTAGGGTTAGGGTGAGGGTTAGGGTACGGCTTAGGGTACTGGTTCGGGGAGGAGTTCGGGTAGGGCGTAGGGTATGGGTTAGGGTTAGGGTTAGGGTTAGTGTTAGGGTTAGGGCTCGGTTTAGGGTACGGGTTAGGATTAGGGTACGCGTTAGTGTTAGGGTAGGGGTTAGGGTTAGGGTACGCGATAGGGTGAAGTTAGTTATTAAACCTATCCCACTCTCTAGATACCCCTTAGCACGTAAAGGAATATTATTTGGGGGTCCAGCCATGGAGAAGAGTTTAGACACGAGGAGAAGATAAGGAACACACCCATTATCAAGAAATCACATTAGGATCCTCTTTTTAACCTGTTCCTTAAAACACTAGTGCTTAGGAAATCTATTGGAGGCAGAAGCAGTCAAGGGTAGCTTAGGGTTAGGGTTAGGTTTAGGGTGAGGGTTAGGGTAAGGCTTAGGGTACGGGTTCGGGGAGGGGTTCGGGTAGGGCGTAGGGTATGGGTTAGGGTTAGGGTTAGGTTTAGTGTTAGGATTAGGGCTCGGTTTAGGGTACGGGTTAGGATTAGGGTACGCGTTAGGGTTAGGGTAGTTGTTAGGGTTAGGGTACGCGTTAGGGTGAGGGTAGTTATTAAACCTATCCCACTCTCTAGATATCCCCTAGCACGTAAAGGAATATTATTTGGGGGTCCAGCCATGGAGAAGAGTTTAGACACTAGGAGAAGATAAGGAACACACCCATTATCAAGAAATCACATTAGGATTCTCTTTTTAACCTGTTCCTTAAAACACTAGTACTTAGGAAATCTCTTGGAGGCAGAAGCAGTCAAGGGTAGCTTAGTGTTAGGGTTAGGGTTAGGGTGAGGGTTAGGGTACGGCTTAGGGTACGGGTTCGGGGAGGGGTTCGGGTAGGGCGTAGGGTATGGGTTAGGGTTAGGGTTAGGGTTAGTGTTAGGGTTAGGGCTCGGTTTAGGGTACGGGTTAGGATTAGGGTACGCGTTAGTGTTAGGTTAGGGGTTAGGGTTAGGGTACGCGTTAGGGTGAGGGTAGTTATTAAACCTATCACACTCTCTAGATACCCCTTAGCACGTAAAGGAATATTATTTGGGGGTCCAGCCATGGAGAAGAGTTTAGACACGAGGAGAAGATAAGGAACACACCCATTATCAAGAAATCACATTAGGATTCTCTTTTTAACCTGTTCCTTAAAACACTAGTGGTTAGGAAATCTATTGGAGGCAGAAGCAGTCAAGGGTAGCTTAGGGTTAGGGTTAGGGTTAGGGTACGGCTTAGGGTACGGGTTCGGGGAGGCGTTCGGTTAGGGCGTAGGGTATGGGTTAGGGTTAGGGTTAGGGTTAGTGTTAGGGTTAGGGCTCGGTTTAGGGTACGGGTTAGGATTAGGGTACGCGTTAGGGTTAGGGTAGGTGTTAGGGTTAGGGTACGCATTAGGGTGAGGGTAGTTATTAAACCTATCCCACTCTCTAGATACCCCCTAGCACGTAAAGGAATATTATTTGGGGGTCCAGCCATGGAGAAGAGTTTAGACACTAGGAGAAGATAAGGAACACACCCATTATCAAGAAATCACATTAGGATTCTCTTTTTAACCTGTTCCTTAAAACACTAGTACTTAGGAAATCTCTTGGAGGCAGAAGCAGTCAAGGGTAGCTTAGGGTTAGGGTTAGGGTTAGGGTGAGGGTTAGGGTACGGCTTAGGATACTGGTTCGGGGAGGAGTTCGGGTAGGGCGTAGGGTATGGGTTAGGGTTAGGGTTAGGGTTAGTGTTAGGGTTAGGGCTCGGTTTAGGGTACGGGTTAGGATTAGGGTACGCGTTAGTGTTAGGGTAGGGGTTAGGGTTAGGTTACGCGATAGGGTGAAGTTAGTTATTAAACCTATCCCACTCTCTAGATACCCATTAGCACGTAAAGGAATATTATTTGGGGGTCCAGCCATGGAGAAGAGTTTAGACACTAAGAGAAGATAAGGAGATCACCCATTATCAAAAAATCACATTAGGATTCTCTTTTTAACCTGTACCTTAAAACACTAGTGCTTAGGAAATCTATTGGTGGCAGAAGCAGTCAAGGGTAGCTTAGGGTTAGGGTTAGGGTGAGGGTTAGGGTACGGCTTAGGGTACGGGTTCGGGGAGGGGTTCGGGTAGGGCGTAGGGTATGGGTTAGGGTTAGGGTTAGTGTTAGGGTTAGGGCTCGGTTTAGGGTACAGTTTAGGATTAGGGTACGCGTTAGTCTTAGGGGAGGGGTTAGGGTTAGGGTACGCGATAGGGTGAGGTTAGTTATTAAACCTGTCACACTCTCTAGATACCCCTTAGCACGTAAAGGAATATTATATGGGGGTCCAGCCATGGAGAAGAGTTTAGACACTAGGAGAAGATAAGGAACACACCCATTATCAAGAAATCACATTAGGATTCTCTTTTTAACCTGTTCCTTAAAACACTAGTACTTAGGAAATTTCTTGGAGGCAGAAGCAGTCAAGGGTAGCTTAGTGTTAGGGTTAGGGTTAGGGTGTGGGTTAGGGTACGGCTTAGGGTACGGGTTCGGGGAGGAGTTCGGGTAGGGCGTAGGGTATGGGTTAGGGTTAGGGTTAGGGTTAGTGTTAGGGTTAGGGCTCGGTTTAGGGTACGGGTTAGGATTAGGGTACGCGTTAGTGTTAGGGTAGGGGTTAGGGTTAGGGTACGCGATAGGGTGAAGTTAGTTATTATACCTATCCCACTCTCTAGATACCCCTTAGCACGTAAAGGAATATTATTTGGGGGTCCAGCCATGGAGAAGAGTTTAGACACGAGGAGAAGATAAGGAACACACCCATTATCAAGAAATCACATTAGGATCCTCTTTTTAACCTGTTCCTTAAAACACTAGTGCTTACGAAATCTATTGGAGGCAGAAGCAGTCAAGGGTAGCTTAGGGTTAGGGTTAGGGTGAGGGTGAGGGTTAGGGTACGGCTTAGGGTACGGGTTTGGGGAGGGGTTCGGGTAGGGCGTAGGGTATGGATTAGGGTTAGGGTTAGGGTTAGTGTTAGGGTTAGGGCTCGGTTTAGGGTACGGGTTAGGATTAGGGTACGCGTTAGGGTTAGGGTAGGAGTTAGGGTTAGGGTACGCGAAAGGGTGAGGTTAGATATTAAACCTATCACACTCTCTAGATACCCCTTAGCACGTAAAGGAATATTATTTGTGGGTCCAGCCATGGAGAAGAGTTTAGACACTAGGAGAAGATAAGGAAAACACCCATTATCACGAAATCACATTAGGATTCTCTTTTTAACCTGTTCCTTAAAACACTAGTGCTTAGGAAATCTATTGGAGGCAGAAGCAGTCAAGGGTAGCTTAGGGTTAGGGTTAGGGTTAGGGTACGGCTTAGGGTACGGGTTCGGGGAGGGGTTCGGGTACGGCCTAGGGTATGTGTTAGGGTTAGGGTTAGGGTTAGTGTTAGGGTTAGGGCTCGGTTTAGGGTACGGGTTAGGATTAGGGTACGCGTTAGGGTTAGGGTGGGTGTTAGGGTTAGGGAACGCGTTAGGGTGAGGGTAGTTATTAAACCTATCCCACTCTCTAGATACCCCCTAGCACGTAAAGGAATATTATTTGGGGGTCCAGCCATGGAGAAGAGTTTAGACACTAGGAGAAGATAAGGAACACACCCATTATCAAGAAATCACATTAGGATTCTCTTTTTAACCTGTTCCTTAAAACACTAGTACTTAGGAAATCTCTTGGAGGCAGAAGCAGTCAAGGGTAGCTTAGTGTTAGGGTTAGAGTTAGGGTGAGGGTTAGGGTACGGCTTAGGGTACTGGTTCGGGGAGAAGTTCGGGTAGGGCGTAGGGTATGGGTTAGGGTTAGGGTTAGTGTTAGGGTTAGGGCTCGGTTTAGGGTACTGGTTAGGATTAGGGTACGCGTTAGGGTTAGGGTAGGTGTTAGGGTTAGTGTACACTTTAGGGTGAGAGTAGTTATTAAACCTATCCCACTCTCTAGATACCCCTTAGCACGTAAAGGAATATTATTTGGGGGTCCAGCCATGGAGAAGAGTTTAGACACGAGGAGAAGATAAGGAACACACCCATTATCAAGAAATCACATTAGGATTCTCTTTTTAACCTGTTCTTTAAAACACTAGTGCTTAGGAAATCTATTGGAGGCAGAAGCAGTCAAGGGTAGCTTAGTGTTAGGGTTAGGGTTAGGGTGAGGGTTAGGGTACGGCTTAGGGTACGGGTTCGGGGAGGAGTTCGGGTAGGGCATAGGGTATGGGTTAGGGTTAGGGTTAGGGTTAGTGTTAGGGTTAGGGCTCGGTTTAGGGTACGGGTTAGGATTAGGGTACGCGTTAGTGTTAGGGTAGGGGTTAGGGTTAGGGTACGCGATAGGGTGAAGTTAGTTATTAAACCTATCCCACTCTCTAGATACCCCTTAGCACGTAAAGGAATATTATTTGGGGGTCCAGCCATGGAGAAGAGTTTAGACACGAGGAGAAGATAAGGAACACACCCATTATCAAGAAATCACATTAGGATCCTCTTTTTAACCTGTTCCTTAAAACACTAGTGCTTAGGAAATCTATTGGAGACAGAAGCCGTCAAGGGTAGCTTAGGTTTAGGGTTAGGGTTAGGGTGAGGGTTAGGGTACGGCTTAGGGTACGGGTTCAGGGAGGGGTTCGGGTAGGTCGTAGGGTATGGGTTAGGGTTAGGGTTAGTGTTAGGGTTCGGGCTCGGTTTAGGGTATGGGTTAGGATTAGGGTACGTGTTAGTGTTAGGGTAGGGGTTAGGGTTAGGTTACGCTTTAGGGTGAGGTTAGTTATTAAACCTATCCCACTCTCTAGATACCCCTTAGCACGTAAAGGAATATTATTTGGGGGTCCAGCCATGGAGAAGAGTTTAGACACTAGGAGAAGATAAGGAGCACACCCATTATCAAAAAATCACATTAGGATTCTCTTTTTAACCTGTACCTTAAAACACTAGTGCTTAGGAAATCTATTGGTGGCAGAAGCAGTCAAGGGTAGCTTAGGGTTAGGGTTAGGGTTAGGGTGAGGGTTAGGGTACGGCTTAGGGTACGGGTTCGGGGAGGGGTTCGGGTAGGGCGTAGGGTATGGGTTAGGGTTAGGGTTAGGGTTAGTGTTAGGGATAGGGCTCGGTTTAGGGTACGGGTTAGGATTAGGGTACGCGTTACTCTTAGGGGAGGGGTTAGGGTTAGGGTACGCGATAGGGTGAGGTTAGTTATTAAACCTGTCACACTCTCTAGATACCCCTTAGCACGTAAAGGAATATTATTTGGGGGTCCAGCCATGGAGAAGAGTTTAGACACTAGGAGAAGATAAGGAACACACTCATTATCAAGAAATCACATTAGGATTCTCTTTTTAACCTGTTCCGTAAAACACTAGTGCTTAGGAAATCTATTGGAGGCAGAAGCAGTCAAGGGTAGCTTAGGGTTAGGGTTAGGTTTAGGGTGAGGGTTAGGGTACGGCTTAGGGTACGGGTTCGGGGAGGGGTTCGGGTAGGGCGTAGGGTATGGGTTAGGGTTAGGGTTAGGGTTAGTGTTAGTGTTAGGGCTCGGTTTAGGGTACGGGTTAGGATTAGGGTACGCGTTAGGGTTAGGGTAGGGGTTAGGGTTAGGGTACGCGTTAGGGTGAGGGTAGTTATTAAACCTATCACTCTCTCTAGATACGCCTTAGCACGTAAAGGAATATTATTTGGGGGTCCAGCCATGGAGAAGAGTTTAGACACGAGGAGAAGATAAGGAACACACCCATTATCAAGAAATCACATTAGTATTCTCTTTTTAACCTGTTCCTTAAAACACTAGTGCTTAGGAAATCTATTGGAGGCAGAAGCAGTCAAGGGTAGCTTAGGTTTAGGGTTAGGGTTAGTGTACGGCTTAGGGTACGGGTTCAGGGAGGGGTTCGGGTAGGGCGTAGGGTATGGGGTAGGGTTAGGGTTAGGGTTAGTGTTAGGGTTAGGTCTCGGTTTAGGGTACGGGTTAGGATTAGAGTACGCGTTAGGGTTAGGGTAGGTGTTAGGGTTAGGGTACGCGTTAGCGTGAGGGTAGTTATTAAACCTATCCCACTCTCTAGATACCCCCTAGCACGTAAAGGAATATTATTTGGGGGTCCAGCCATGGAGAAGAGTTTAGACACTAGGAGAAGATAAGGAACACACCCATTATCACGAAATCACATTAGGATTCTCTTTTTAACCTGTTCCTTAAAACACTAGTGCTTAGGAAATCTATTGGAGGCAGAAGCAGTCAAGGGTAGCTTAGTGTTAGGGTTAGGGTTAGGGTGAGGGTTAGGGTACGGCTTAGGGTACGGGTTCGGGGAGGAGTTCCGGTAGGGCGTAGGGTATGGGTTAGGGTTAGGGTTAGGGTTAGTGTTAGGGTTAGGGCTCGGTTTAGGGTACGGGTTAGGATTAGGGTACGCGTTAGTGTTAGGGTAGGGGTTAGGGTTAGGGTACGCAATAGGGTGAGGTTAGTTATTAAACCTATCCCACTCTCTAGATACCCCTTAGCACGTAAAGGAATATTATTTGGGGGTCCAGCCATGGAGAAGAGTTTAGACACGAGGAGAAGATAAGGAACACACCCATTATCAAGAAATCACATTAGGATCCTCTTTTTAACCTGTTCCTTAAAACACTAGTGCTTAGGAAATCTATTGGAGGTAGAAGCCGTCAAGGGTAGCTTAGGTTTAGGGTTAGGGTTAGGGTGAGGGTTAGGGTACGGCTTAGGGTACGGGTTCAGGGAGGGGTTCGGGTAGGGCGTAGGGTATGGGTTAGTGTTAGGGTTAGGGTTAGTGTTAGGGTTAGGGCTCGGTTTACTGTACGGGTTAGGATTAGGGTACGCGTTAGGGTTAGGGTAGGTGTTAGGGTTAGGGTACGCATTAGGGTGAGGGTAGTTATTAAACCTATCCCACTCTCTAGATACCCCCTAGCACGTAAAGGAATATTATTTGGGGGTCCAGCCATGGAGAAGTGTTTAGACACTAGGAGAAGATAAGGAACACACCCATTATCACGAAATCACATTAGGATCCTCTTTTTAACCGGTTCCTTAAAACACTAGTGCTTAGGAAATCTATTGGAGGCCGAAGCAGTCAAGGGTAGCTTAGGGTTAGGGTTAGGGTTAGGGTGAGGGTTAGAGTATGGCTTAGGGTACGGGTTTCGGGGAGGGGTTCGTGTAGGGCGTAGGGTATGGGTTAGGGTTAGGGTTAGTGTTAGGGTTCGGGCTCGGTTTAGGGTACGGGTTAGGATTAGGGTACGCGTTAGTGTTAGGGTAGGGGTTAGGGTTAGGTTACGCTTTATGGTGAGGTTAGTTATTAAACCTATCCCACTCTCTAGATACCCCTTAGCACGTAAAGGAATATTATTTGGGGGTCCAGCCATGGAGAAGAGTTTAGACACTAGGAGAAATAAGGAGCACACCCATTATCAAGAAATCACATTAGGATTCTCTTTTTAACCTGTTCCTTAAAACACTAGTGCTTAGGAAATCTATTGGAGGCAGAAGCAATCAAGGGTAGCTTAGGGTTAGGGTTAGAGTTAGGGTGAGGGTTAGGGTACGGCTTAGGGTACGGGTTCGGGGAGGGGTTTGGGTAGGGCGTAGGGTATGGGTTAGGGTTAGGGTTAGGGTTAGTGTTAGTGTAAGGGCTCGGTTTAGGGTACGGGTTAGGATTAGGGTACGCGTTAGGGTTAGGGTAGCGGTTAGGGTTAGGGTACGCTTTAGGGTGAGAGTAGTTATTAAACCTATCCCACTCTCTAGATACCCCTTAGCACGTAAAGGAATATTATTTGGGGGTCCAGCCATTTAGAAGAGCTTAGACACTAGGAGAAGATAAGGAACACACCCATTATCAAGAAATCACATTAGGATTCTCTTTTTAACCTGTTCCTTAAAACACTAGTGCTTAGGAAATCTATTGGAGGCAGAAGCAGTCAAGGGTAGCTTAGGGTTAGGGTTAGGTTTAGGGTGAGGGTTAGGGTACGGCTTAGGGTACGGGTTCGGGGAGGGGTTCGGGTAGGGCGTAAGGTATGGGTTAGGGTTAGGGTTAGCGCTGGTGTTAGGGTTAGGGCTCGGTTTAGGGTACGGGTTAGGATTAGGGTACGCGTTAGGGTTAGGGTAGGGGTTAGGGTTAGGGTACGCGTTAGGGTGAGGGTAGTTATTAAACCTATCACACTCTCTAGATACCCCTTAGCACGTAAAGGAATATTATTTGGGGATCCAGCCATGGAGAAGAGTTTAGACACTAGGAGAAGATAAGGAACACACCCATTATCAAGAAATCACATTAGGATTCTCTTTTTAACCTGTTCCTTAAAACACTAGTGCTTAGGAAATCTGTTGGAGGCAGAAGCCGTCAAGGGTAGCTTAGGGTTAGGGTTAGGGTTAGGATGAGGGTTAGGGTACGGCTTAGGGTACGGGTTCGGGGAGGGGTTCGGGTAGGGCGTAGGGTATGGGTTAGGGTTAGGGTTAGGGTTAGTGTTAGGGTTAGGGCTCGGTTTAGGCTACGGGTTAGGATTAGGGTACGCGTTAGTGTTAGGGTAGGGGTTAGGGTTAGGGTACGCGATAGGGTGAGGTTAGTTATTAAACCTATCCCACTCTCTAGATACCCCTTAGCACGTAAAGGAATATTATTTGGGTGTCCAGCCATGGAGAAGAGTTTAGACACGAGGAGAACATAAGGAACACACCCATTATCAAGAAATCACATTAGGATTCTCTTTTTAACCTGTTCCTTAAAACACTAGTGCTTAGGAAATCTATTGGAGGCAGAAGAAGTCAAGGGTAGCTTAGGGTTAGGGTTAGGGTTAGGGTACGGCTTAGGGTTCGGTTTCGGGGAGGGGTTCGGGTAGGGCGTAGTGTATGGGTTAGGGTTAGGGTTAGGGTTAGGGTTAGGGTTAGGGTTAGGGTTAGGGTTAGGGTGAGGGTTAGGGTACGGCTTAGGGTACGGGTTCAGGGAGGGGTTCGGGTAGGGCGTAGGGTATGGGTTAGGGTTAGGGTTAGTGTTAGGGTTCGGGCTCGGTTTAGGGTACGGGTTAGGATTAGGGTACGCGTTAGTGTTAGGGTAGGGGTTAGGGTTAGGTTACGCTTTAGGGTGAGGTTAGTTATTAAACCTATCCCACTCTCTAGATACCCCTTAGCAGGTAAAGGAATATTATTTGGGGGTCCAGCCATGGAGAAGAGTTTAGACACAAGGAGAATATAAGGAGCACACCCATTATCAAGAAATCACATTAGGATTCTCTTTTTAACCTGTACCTTAAAACACTAGTGCTTAGGAAATCTATTGGTGGCAGAAGCACTCAAGGGTAGCTTAGGGTTAGAGTTAGGGTTAGGGTGAGGGTTAGGGTACGGCTTAGGGTACAGGTTCGGGGAGGGGTTCGGGTAGGGCGTAGGGTATGGGTTAGGGTTAGGGTTAGGGTTAGTGTTAGGGTTAGGGCTCGGTTTAGGGTACGGGTTAGGATTAGGGTACGCGTTAGGGTTAGGGTAGGGGTTAGGGTTAGGGTATGCGATAGGGTGAGGTTAGTTATTAAACCTATCACACTCTCTAGATACCCCTTAGCACGTAAAGGAATATTATTTGTGGGTCCAGCCATGGAGAAGAGTTTAGACACTAGGAGAAGATAAGGAACACACCCATTATCACGAAATCACATTAGGATTCTCTCTTAAACCTGTTCCTTAAAACACTAGTGCTTAGGAAATCTATTGGTGGCAGAAGCACTCAAGGGTAGCTTAGGGTTAGGGTTAGGGTTAGGGTGAGGGTTAGGGTACGGCTTAGGGTACGGGTTCGGGTAGGGCGTAGGGTATGGGTTAGGGTTAGGGTTAGTGTTAGGGTTAGGGCTCGGTTTAGGGTACGGGTTAGGATTAGGGTACGGGTTAGGATTAGTGTACACGTTAGGGTTAGGGTAGGTGTTAGGGTTAGGGTACGCGTTAGGGTTAGGGTAGTTATTAAACCTATCCCACTCTCTAGATACCCCCTAGCACGTAAAGGAATATTATTTGGTGGTCCAGCCATGGAGAAGAGTTTAGACACTAGGAGAAGATAAGGAACACACCCATTATCAAGAAATCACATTAGGATCCTCTTTTTAACCTGTTCCTTAAAACACTAGTGCTTAGGAAATCTATTGGAGACAGAAGCCGTCAAGGGTAGCTTAGGTTTAGGGTTAGGGTTAGGGTGAGGGTTAGGGTACGGCTTAGGGTACGGGTTCAGGGAGGGGTTCGGGTAGGTCGTAGGGTATGGGTTAGGGTTAGGGTTAGTGTTAGGGTTCGGGCTCGGTTTAGGGTATGGGTTAGGATTAGGGTACGTGTTAGTGTTAGGGTAGGGGTTAGGGTTAGGTTACGCTTTAGGGTGAGGTTAGTTATTAAACCTATCCCACTCTCTAGATACCCCTTAGCACGTAAAGGAATATTATTTGGGGGTCCAGCCATGGAGAAGAGTTTAGACACTAGGAGAAGATAAGGAGCACACCCATTATCAAAAAATCACATTAGGATTCTCTTTTTAACCTGTACCTTAAAACACTAGTGCTTAGGAAATCTATTGGTGGCAGAAGCAGTCAAGGGTAGCTTAGGGTTAGGGTTAGGGTTAGGGTGAGGGTTAGGGTACGGCTTAGGGTACGGGTTCGGGGAGGGGTTCGGGTAGGGCGTAGGGTATGGGTTAGGGTTAGGGTTAGGGTTAGTGTTAGGGATAGGGCTCGGTTTAGGGTACGGGTTAGGATTAGGGTACGCGTTACTCTTAGGGGAGGGGTTAGGGTTAGGGTACGCGATAGGGTGAGGTTAGTTATTAAACCTGTCACACTCTCTAGATACCCCTTAGCACGTAAAGGAATATTATTTGGGGGTCCAGCCATGGAGAAGAGTTTAGACACTAGGAGAAGATAAGGAACACACTCATTATCAAGAAATCACATTAGGATTCTCTTTTTAACCTGTTCCGTAAAACACTAGTGCTTAGGAAATCTATTGGAGGCAGAAGCAGTCAAGGGTAGCTTAGGGTTAGGGTTAGGTTTAGGGTGAGGGTTAGGGTACGGCTTAGGGTACGGGTTCGGGGAGGGGTTCGGGTAGGGCGTAGGGTATGGGTTAGGGTTAGGGTTAGGGTTAGTGTTAGTGTTAGGGCTCGGTTTAGGGTACGGGTTAGGATTAGGGTACGCGTTAGGGTTAGGGTAGGGGTTAGGGTTAGGGTACGCGTTAGGGTGAGGGTAGTTATTAAACCTATCACTCTCTCTAGATACGCCTTAGCACGTAAAGGAATATTATTTGGGGGTCCAGCCATGGAGAAGAGTTTAGACACGAGGAGAAGATAAGGAACACACCCATTATCAAGAAATCACATTAGTATTCTCTTTTTAACCTGTTCCTTAAAACACTAGTGCTTAGGAAATCTATTGGAGGCAGAAGCAGTCAAGGGTAGCTTAGGTTTAGGGTTAGGGTTAGTGTACGGCTTAGGGTACGGGTTCAGGGAGGGGTTCGGGTAGGGCGTAGGGTATGGGGTAGGGTTAGGGTTAGGGTTAGTGTTAGGGTTAGGTCTCGGTTTAGGGTACGGGTTAGGATTAGAGTACGCGTTAGGGTTAGGGTAGGTGTTAGGGTTAGGGTACGCGTTAGCGTGAGGGTAGTTATTAAACCTATCCCACTCTCTAGATACCCCCTAGCACGTAAAGGAATATTATTTGGGGGTCCAGCCATGGAGAAGAGTTTAGACACTAGGAGAAGATAAGGAACACACCCATTATCACGAAATCACATTAGGATTCTCTTTTTAACCTGTTCCTTAAAACACTAGTGCTTAGGAAATCTATTGGAGGCAGAAGCAGTCAAGGGTAGCTTAGTGTTAGGGTTAGGGTTAGGGTGAGGGTTAGGGTACGGCTTAGGGTACGGGTTCGGGGAGGAGTTCCGGTAGGGCGTAGGGTATGGGTTAGGGTTAGGGTTAGGGTTAGTGTTAGGGTTAGGGCTCGGTTTAGGGTACGGGTTAGGATTAGGGTACGCGTTAGTGTTAGGGTAGGGGTTAGGGTTAGGGTACGCAATAGGGTGAGGTTAGTTATTAAACCTATCCCACTCTCTAGATACCCCTTAGCACGTAAAGGAATATTATTTGGGGGTCCAGCCATGGAGAAGAGTTTAGACACGAGGAGAAGATAAGGAACACACCCATTATCAAGAAATCACATTAGGATCCTCTTTTTAACCTGTTCCTTAAAACACTAGTGCTTAGGAAATCTATTGGAGGTAGAAGCCGTCAAGGGTAGCTTAGGTTTAGGGTTAGGGTTAGGGTGAGGGTTAGGGTACGGCTTAGGGTACGGGTTCAGGGAGGGGTTCGGGTAGGGCGTAGGGTATGGGTTAGTGTTAGGGTTAGGGTTAGTGTTAGGGTTAGGGCTCGGTTTAGGGTACGGGTTAGGATTAGGGTACGCGTTAGGGTTAGGGTAGGTGTTAGGGTTAGGGTACGCATTAGGGTGAGGGTAGTTATTAAACCTATCCCACTCTCTAGATACCCCCTAGCACGTAAAGGAATATTATTTGGGGGTCCAGCCATGGAGAAGTGTTTAGACACTAGGAGAAGATAAGGAACACACCCATTATCACGAAATCACATTAGGATCCTCTTTTTAACCGGTTCCTTAAAACACTAGTGCTTAGGAAATCTATTGGAGGCCGAAGCAGTCAAGGGTAGCTTAGGGTTAGGGTTAGGGTTAGGGTGAGGGTTAGAGTATGGCTTAGGGTACGGGTTTCGGGGAGGGGTTCGTGTAGGGCGTAGGGTATGGGTTAGGGTTAGGGTTAGTGTTAGGGTTCGGGCTCGGTTTAGGGTACGGGTTAGGATTAGGGTACGCGTTAGTGTTAGGGTAGGGGTTAGGGTTAGGTTACGCTTTATGGTGAGGTTAGTTATTAAACCTATCCCACTCTCTAGATACCCCTTAGCACGTAAAGGAATATTATTTGTGGGTCCAGCCATGGAGAAGAGTTTAGACACTAGGAGAAATAAGGAGCACACCCATTATCAAGAAATCACATTAGGATTCTCTTTTTAACCTGTTCCTTAAAACACTAGTGCTTAGGAAATCTATTGGAGGCAGAAGCAATCAAGGGTAGCTTAGGGTTAGGGTTAGAGTTAGGGTGAGGGTTAGGGTACGGCTTAGGGTACGGGTTCGGGGAGGGGTTTGGGTAGGGCGTAGGGTATGGGTTAGGGTTAGGGTTAGGGTTAGTGTTAGTGTAAGGGCTCGGTTTAGGGTACGGGTTAGGATTAGGGTACGCGTTAGGGTTAGGGTAGCGGTTAGGGTTAGGGTACGCTTTAGGGTGAGAGTAGTTATTAAACCTATCCCACTCTCTAGATACCCCTTAGCACGTAAAGGAATATTATTTGGGGGTCCAGCCATTTAGAAGAGCTTAGACACTAGGAGAAGATAAGGAACACACCCATTATCAAGAAATCACATTAGGATTCTCTTTTTAACCTGTTCCTTAAAACACTAGTGCTTAGGAAATCTATTGGAGGCAGAAGCAGTCAAGGGTAGCTTAGGGTTAGGGTTAGGTTTAGGGTGAGGGTTAGGGTACGGCTTAGGGTACGGGTTCGGGGAGGGGTTCGGGTAGGGCGTAAGGTATGGGTTAGGGTTAGGGTTAGCGCTGGTGTTAGGGTTAGGGCTCGGTTTAGGGTACGGGTTAGGATTAGGGTACGCGTTAGGGTTAGGGTAGGGGTTAGGGTTAGGGTACGCGTTAGGGTGAGGGTAGTTATTAAACCTATCACACTCTCTAGATACCCCTTAGCACGTAAAGGAATATTATTTGGGGATCCAGCCATGGAGAAGAGTTTAGACACTAGGAGAAGATAAGGAACACACCCATTATCAAGAAATCACATTAGGATTCTCTTTTTAACCTGTTCCTTAAAACACTAGTGCTTAGGAAATCTATTGGAGGCAGAAGCCGTCAAGGGTAGCTTAGGGTTAGGGTTAGGGTTAGGATTAGGGTTAGGGTACGGCTTAGGGTACGGGTTCGGGGAGGGGTTCGGGTAGGGCGTAGGGTATGGGTTAGGGTTAGGGTTAGGGTTAGTGTTAGGGTTAGGGCTCGGTTTAGGCTACGGGTTAGGATTAGGGTACGCGTTAGTGTTAGGGTAGGGGTTAGGGTTAGGGTACGCGATAGGGTGAGGTTAGTTATTAAACCTATCCCACTCTCTAGATACCCCTTAGCACGTAAAGGAATATTATTTGGGTGTCCAGCCATGGAGAAGAGTTTAGACACGAGGAGAACATAAGGAACACACCCATTATCAAGAAATCACATTAGGATTCTCTTTTTAACCTGTTCCTTAAAACACTAGTGCTTAGGAAATCTATTGGAGGCAGAAGAAGTCAAGGGTAGCTTAGGGTTAGGGTTAGGGTTAGGGTACGGCTTAGGGTTCGGTTTCGGGGAGGGGTTCGGGTAGGGCGTAGTGTATGGGTTAGGGTTAGGGTTAGGGTTAGGGTTAGGGTTAGGGTTAGGGTTAGGGTTAGGGTGAGGGTTAGGGTACGGCTTAGGGTACGGGTTCAGGGAGGGGTTCGGGTAGGGCGTAGGGTATGGGTTAGGGTTAGGGTTAGTGTTAGGGTTCGGGCTCGGTTTAGGGTACGGGTTAGGATTAGGGTACGCGTTAGTGTTAGGGTAGGGGTTAGGGTTAGGTTACGCTTTAGGGTGAGGTTAGTTATTAAACCTATCCCACTCTCTAGATACCCCTTAGCAGGTAAAGGAATATTATTTGGGGGTCCAGCCATGGAGAAGAGTTTAGACACAAGGAGAATATAAGGAGCACACCCATTATCAAGAAATCACATTAGGATTCTCTTTTTAACCTGTACCTTAAAACACTAGTGCTTAGGAAATCTATTGGTGGCAGAAGCACTCAAGGGTAGCTTAGGGTTAGAGTTAGGGTTAGGGTGAGGGTTAGGGTACGGCTTAGGGTACAGGTTCGGGGAGGGGTTCGGGTAGGGCGTAGGGTATGGGTTAGGGTTAGGGTTAGGGTTAGTGTTAGGGTTAGGGCTCGGTTTAGTGTACGGGTTAGGATTAGGGTACGCGTTAGGGTTAGGGTAGGGGTTAGGGTTAGGGTATGCGATAGGGTGAGGTTAGTTATTAAACCTATCACACTCTCTAGATACCCCTTAGCACGTAAAGGAATATTATTTGTGGGTCCAGCCATGGAGAAGAGTTTAGACACTAGGAGAAGATAAGGAACACACCCATTATCACGAAATCACATTAGGATTCTCTCTTAAACCTGTTCCTTAAAACACTAGTGCTTAGGAAATCTATTGGTGGCAGAAGCACTCAAGGGTAGCTTAGGGTTAGGGTTAGGGTTAGGGTGAGGGTTAGGGTACGGCTTAGGGTACGGGTTCGGGTAGGGCGTAGGGTATGGGTTAGGGTTAGGGTTAGTGTTAGGGTTAGGGCTCGGTTTAGGGTACGGGTTAGGATTAGGGTACGGGTTAGGATTAGTGTACACGTTAGGGTTAGGGTAGGTGTTAGGGTTAGGGTACGCGTTAGGGTTAGGGTAGTTATTAAACCTATCCCACTCTCTAGATACCCCCTAGCACGTAAAGGAATATTATTTGGTGGTCCAGCCATGGAGAAGAGTTTAGACACTAGGAGAAGATAAGGAACACACCCATTATCAAGAAATCACATTAGGATTCTCTTTTTAACCTGTTCCTTAAAACACTAGTACTTAGGAAATCTCTTGGAGGCAGAAGCAGTGAAGGGTAGCTTAGTGTTAGGGTTAGGGTTAGGGTGAGGGTTAGGGTACGGCTTGGGTACGGGTTCGGGGAGGAGTTCGGGTAGGGCGTAGGGTATGGGTTAGGGTTAGGGTTAGGGTTAGTGTTAGGGTTAGGGCTCGTTTTGGGTACGGGTTAGGATTAGGGTACGCGTTAGTGTTAGGGTAGGGGTTAGGGTTAGGGTACGCGATAGGGTGAGGTTAGTTATTAAACCTATCCCACTCTCTAGATACCCCTTAGCACGTAAAGGAATATTATTTGGGGGTCCAGCCATGGAGAAGAGTTTAGACACGAGGAGAAGATAAGGAACACACCCATTATCAACAAATCACATTAGGATCCTCTTTTTAACCTGTTCCTTAAAACACTAGTGCTTAGGAAATCTATTGGAGGCAGAAGCCGTCAAGGGTAGCTTAGGTTTAGGGTTAGGGTTAGGGTTAGGGTGAGGGTTAGGGTACGGCTTAGGGTACGGGTTCAGGGAGGGGTTCGGGTAGGGCGTAGGGTATGGGTTAGGGTTAGGGTTAGTGTTAGGGTTCGGGCTCGGTTTAGGGTACGGGTTAGGATTAGGGTACGCGTTAGTGTTAGGGTAGGGGTTAGGGTTAGGTTACGCTTTAGGGTGAGGTTAGTTATTAAACCTATCCCAATCTCTAGATACCCCTTAGCACGTAAAGGAATATTATTTGGGGGTCCAGCCATGGAGAAGAGTTTAGACACTAGGAGAAGATAAGGAGCACACCCATTATCAAGAAATCACATTAGGATTCTCTTTTTAACCTGTACCTTAAAACACTAGTGCTTAGGAAATCTATTGGTGGCAGAAGCACTCAAGGGTAGCTTAGGATTAGGGTTAGGGTTAGGGTACGGCTTAGGGTTCGGTTTCGGGGAGGGGTTCGGGTAGGGCGTAGTGTATGGGATAGGGTTTGGGTTAGGGTTAGTGTTAGGGTTAGGGCTCGGTTTAGGGTACGGGTTAGGATTAGGGTACGCGTTAGGGTTAGGGTAGGGGTTAGGGTTAGGGTATGCGATTGGGTGAGGTTAGTTATTAAACCTATCACACTCTCTAGATACCCCTTAGCACGTAAAGGAATATTATTTGTGGGTCCAGCCATGGAGAAGAGTTTAGACACTTGGAGAAGATAAGGAACACACCCATTATCACGAAATCACATTAGGATTCTCTTTTTAACCTGTTCCTTAAAACACTAGTGCTTAGGAAATCTATTGGTGGCAGAAGCACTCAAGGGTAGCTTAGGGTTAGGGTTAGGGTTAGGGTGAGGGTTAGGGTACGGCTTAGGGTACGGGTTCGGGTAGGGCGTAGGGTATGGGTTAGGGTTAGGGTTAGGGCTAGTGTTAGGGTTAGGGCTCGGTTTAGGGTACGGGTTAGGATTAGGGTACGCGTTAGGGTTAGGGTAGGGGTTAGGGTTAGGGTACGCGTTAGGGTGAGGGTAGTTATTAAAACCTATCCCACTCTCTAGATACCCCTTAGCACGTAAAGGAATATTATTTGGGTGTCCAGCCATGGAGAAGAGTTTAGACACGAGGAGAACATAAGGAACACACCCATTATCAAGAAATCACAATAGGTATTCTCTTTTTAACCTGTTCCTTAAAACACTAGTGCTTAGGAAATCTATTGGAGGCAGAAGAAGTCAAGGGTAGCTTAGGGTTAGGGTTAGGGTTAGGGTACGGCTTAGGGTTCGGTTCGGGGGGAGGGGTTCGGGTAGGGCGTAGTGTATGGGTTAGGGTTAGGGTTAGGGTTAGGGTTAGGGTTAGGGTTAGGGTTAGGGTGAGGGTTTATGGTACGGCTTAGGGTACGGGTTCAGGGAGGGGTTCGGGTAGGGCGTAGGGTATGGGTTAGGGTTAGGGTTAGTGTTAGGGTTCGGGCTCGGTTTAGGGTACGGGTTAGGATTAGGGTACGCGTTAGTGTTAGGGGTAGGGGTTAGGGTTAGGTTACGCTTTAGGGTGAGGTTAGTTATTAAACCTATCCCCACTCTCTAGATACCCCTTAGCAGGTAAAGGAATATTATTTGGGGGTCCAGCCATGGAGAAGAGTTTAGACACAAGGGAGAATATAAGGAGCACACCCATTATCAAGAAATCACATTAGGATTCTCTTTTTAACCTGTACCTTAAAACACTAGTGCTTAGGAAATCTATTGGTGGCAGAAGCACTCAAGGGTAGCTTAGGGTTAGAGTTAGGGTTAGGGTGAGGGTTAGGGTACGGCTTAGGGTACAGGTTCGGGGAGGGGTTCGGGTTAGGGCGTAGGGGTATGGGTTAGGGTTAGGGTTAGGGTTAGTGTTAGGGTTAGGGCTCGGTTTAGGGTACGGGTTAGGATTAGGGTACGCGTTAGGGTTAGGGTAGGGGTTAGGGTTAGGGTATGCGATAGGGTGAGGTTAGTTATTAAACCTATCACACTCTCTAGATACCCCTTAGCACGTAAAGGAATATTATTTGTGGGTCCAGCCATGGAGAAGAGTTTAGACACTAGGAGAAGATAAGGAACACACCCATTATCACGAAATCACATTAGGATTCTCTCTTAAACCTGTTCCTTAAAACACTAGTGCTTAGGAAATCTATTGGTGGCAGAAGCACTCAAGGGTAGCTTAGGGTTAGGGTTAGGGTTAGGGTGAGGGTTAGGGTACGGCTTAGGGTACGGGTTTCGGGTAGGGCGTAGGGTATGGGTTAGGGTTAGGGTTAGTGTTAGGGTTAGGGCTCGGTTTAGGGTACGGGTTAGGATTAGGGTACGGGTTAGGATTAGTGTACACGTTAGGGTTAGGGTAGGTGTTAGGGTTAGGGTACGCGTTAGGGTTAGGGTAGTTTATTAAACCTATCCCACTCTCTAGATACCCCCTAGCACGTAAAGGAATATTATTTGGTGGTCCAGCCATGGAGAAGAGTTTAGACACTAGGAGAAGATAAGGAACACACCCATTATCAAGAAATCACATTAGGATTCTCTTTTTAACCTGTTCCTTAAAACACTAGTACTTAGGAAATCTCTTGGAGGCAGAAGCAGTGAAGGGTAGCTTAGTGTTAGGGTTAGGGTTAGGGTGAGGGTTAGGGTACGGCTTGGGTACGGGTTCGGGGAGGAGTTCGGGTAGGGCGTAGGGTATGGGTTAGGGTTAGGGTTAGGGTTAGTGTTAGGGTTAGGGCTCGTTTTGGGTACGGGTTAGGATTATGGTACGCGTTAGTGTTAGGGTAGGGGTTAGGGTTAGGGTACGCGATAGGGTGAGGTTAGTTATTAAACCTATCCCACTCTCTAGATACCCCTTAGCACGTAAAGGAATATTATTTGGGGGTCCAGCCATGGAGAAGAGTTTAGACACGAGGAGAAGATAAGGAACACACCCATTATCAACAAATCACATTAGGATCCTCTTTTTAACCTGTTCCTTAAAACACTAGTGCTTAGGAAATCTATTGGAGGCAGAAGCCGTCAAGGGTAGCTTAGGTTTAGGGTTAGGGTTAGGGTTAGGGTGAGGGTTAGGGTACGGCTTAGGGTACGGGTTCAGGGAGGGGTTCGGGTAGGGCGTAGGGTATGGGTTAGGGTTAGGGTTAGTGTTAGGGTTCGGGCTCGGTTTAGGGTACGGGTTAGGATTAGGGTACGCGTTAGTGTTAGGGTAGGGGTTAGGGTTAGGTTACGCTTTAGGGTGAGGTTAGTTATTAAACCTATCCCAATCTCTAGATACCCCTTAGCACGTAAAGGAATATTATTTGGGGGTCCAGCCATGGAGAAGAGTTTAGACACTAGGAGAAGATAAGGAGCACACCCATTATCAAGAAATCACATTAGGATTCTCTTTTTAACCTGTACCTTAAAACACTAGTGCTTAGGAAATCTATTGGTGGCAGAAGCACTCAAGGGTAGCTTAGGATTAGGGTTAGGGTTAGGGTACGGCTTAGGGTTCGGTTTCGGGGAGGGGTTCGGGTAGGGCGTAGTGTATGGGATAGGGTTAGGGTTAGGGCTCGGTTTAGGGTACGGGTTAGGATTAGGGTACGCGTTAGGGTTAGGGTAGGGGTTAGGGTTAGGGTATGCGATTGGGTGAGGTTAGTTATTAAACCTATCACACTCTCTAGATACCCCTTAGCACGTAAAGGAATATTATTTGTGGGTCCAGCCATGGAGAAGAGTTTAGACACTTGGAGAAGATAAGGAACACACCCATTATCACGAAATCACATTAGGATTCTCTTTTTAACCTGTTCCTTAAAACACTAGTGCTTAGGAAATCTATTGGTGGCAGAAGCACTCAAGGGTAGCTTAGGGTTAGGGTTAGGGTTAGGGTGAGGGTTAGGGTACGGCTTAGGGTACGGGTTCGGGTAGGTCGTAGGGTATGGGTTAGGGTTAGGGTTAGTGTTAGGGTTAGGGCTCGGTTTAGGGTACGGGTTAGGATTAGGGTACGCGTTAGGGTTAGGGTAGGTGTTAGGGTTAGGGTACGCGTTAGGGTGAGGGTAGTTATTAAACCTATCCCACTCTCTAGATTCCCCCTAGCACGTAAAGGAATATTATTTGGGGGTCCAGCCATGGAGAAGAGTTTAGACACTAGGAGAAGATAAGGAACACACCCATTATCAAGAAATCACATTAGGATCCTCTTTTTAACCTGTTCCTTAAAACACTAGTGCTTAGGAAATCTATTGGAGGCAGAAGCAGTCAAGGGTAGCTTAGGGTTAGGGTTAGGGTTAGGGTGAGGGTTAGGTTATGGCTTAGGGTACGGGTTCGGGGAGGGGTTCGGGTAGGGCGTAGGGTATGGGTTAGGGTTAGGGTTAGGGCTAGTGTTAGGGTTAAGGCTCGGTTTAGGGTACGGGTTAGGATTAGGGTACGCGTTAGTGTTAGGGTAGGGGTTAGGGTTATGGTACGCACTAGGGTGAGGGTAGTTATTAAACCTATCCCACTCTCTAGATACCCCTTAGCACGTAAAGGAATATTATTTGGGGGTCCAGCCATGGAGAAGAGTTTAGACACTAGGAGAAGATAAGGAACACACCCATTATCAAGAAATCACATTAGGATTCTCTTTTTAACCTGTTCCTTAAAACACTAGTGCTTAGGAAATCTATTGGAGGCAGAAGCAATCAAGGGTAGCTTAGGGTTAGGGTTAGAGTTAGGGGGATGGTTAGGGTATGGCTTAGGGTACGGGTTCGGGGAGGGGTTTGGGTAGGGCGTAGGGTATGGGTTAGGGTTAGGGTTAGGGTTAGTGTTAGGGTTCGGGCTCGGTTTAGGGTACGGGTTAGGATTAGGGTACGCGTTAGTGTTAGGGTAGGGGTTAGGGTCAGGTTACGCTTTAGGGTGAGGTTAGTTATTAAACCTATCCCAATCTCTAGATACCCCTTAGCACGTAAAGGAATATTATTTGGGGGTCCAGCCATGGAGAAGAGTTTAGACACTAGGAGAAGATAAGGAGCACACCCATTATCAAGAAATCACATTGGGATTCTCTTTTTAACCTGTACCTTAAAACACTAGTGCTTAGGAAATCTATTGGTGGCAGAAGCACTCAAGGGTAGCTTAGGGTTAGGGTTAGGGTTAGGGTACGGCTTAGGGTTCGGTTTCGGGGAGGGGTTCGGGTAGGGCGTAGTGTATGGGATAGGGTTAGGGTTAGGGTTAGTGTTAGGGTTAGGGCTCGGTTTAGGGTACGGGTTAGGATTAGGGTACGCGTTAGGGTTAGGGTAGGGGTTAGGTTTAGGGTATGCGATAGGGTGAGGTTAGTTATTAAACCTATCACACTCTCTAGATACCCCTTAGCACGTAAAGGAATATTATTTGTGGGTCCAGCCATGGAGAAGAGTTTAGACACTTGGAGAAGATAAGGAACACACCCATTATCACGAAATCACATTAGGATTCTCTTTTTAACCTGTTCCTTAAAACACTAGTGCTTAGGAAATCTATTGGTGGCAGAAGCACTCAAGGGTAGCTTAGGGTTAGGGTTAGGGTTAGGGTTAGGGTGAGGGTTAGGGTACGGCTTAGGGTACGGGTTCGGGTAGGGCGTAGGGTATGGGTTAGGGTTAGGGTTAGGGTTAGGGTTAGGGCTCGGTTTAGGGTACGGGTTAGGATTAGGGTACGCGTTAGGGTTAGGGTAGGTGTTAGGGTTAGGGTACGCGTTAGGGTGAGGGTAGTTATTAAACCTATCACACTCTCTAGATACCCCTTAGCACGTAAAGGAATATTATTTGTGGGTCCAGCCATGGAGAAGAGTTTAGACACGAGGAGAAGATAAGGAACACACCCATTATCAAGAAATCACATTAGGATTCTCTTTTTAACCTGTTCCTTAAAACACTAGTGCTTAGGAAATCTATTGGAGGCAGAAGCAATCAAGGGTAGCTTAGGGTTAGGGTTAGAGTTAGGGGGAGGGTTAGGGTACGGCTTAGGGTACGGGTTCGGGGAGGGGTTTGGGTAGGGCGTAGGGTATGGGTTAGGGTTAGGGTTAGGGTTAGTGTTAGTGTAAGGGCTCGTTTTAGGGTACGGGTTAGGATTAGGATACGCGTTATGTTTAGGGTAGCGGTTAGGGTTAGGTTACGCTTTAGGGTGAGAGTAGTTATTAAACCTATCCCACTCTCTAGATACCCCTTAGCACGTAAAAGAATATTATTTGGGGGTCCAGCCATGGAGAAGAGCTTAGACACTAGGAGAAGATAAGGAACACACCCATTATCAAGAAATCACATTAGGATTCTCTTTTTAACCTGTTCCTTAAAACACTAGTGCTTAGGAAATCTATTGGAGGCAGAAGCAGTCAAGGGTAGCTTAGGGTTAGGGTTAGGGTTAGGGTACGGCTTAGGGTTCGGTTTCGGGGAGGGGTTCGGGTAGGGCGTAGTGTATGGGTTAGGGTTAGGGTTAGGGTTAGTGTTAGGGTTAGGGCTCGGTTTAGGGTACGGGTTAGGAATAGGGTACGCGTTAGGGTTAGGGTAGGGGTTAGGGTTAGGGTATGCGATAGGGTGAGGTTAGTTATTAAACCTATCACACTCTCTAGATACCCCTTAGCACGTAAAGGAATATTATTTGTGGGTCCAGCCATGGAGAAGAGTTTAGACACTAGGAGAAGATAAGGAACACACCCATTATCACGAAATCACATTAGGATTCTCTTTTTAACCTGTTCCTTAAAACACTAGTGCTGAGGAAATCTATTGGTGGCAGAAGCACTCAAGGGTAGCTTAGGGTTAGGGTGAGGGTTAGGGTACGGCTTAGGGTACGGGTTCGGGGAGGGGTTCGGGTAGGGCGTAGGGTATGGGTTAGGGTTAGGGTTAGGGTTAGTGTTAGGGTTAGGGCTCGGTTTAGGGTACGGGTTAGGATTAGGGTACGCGTTAGGGTTAGGGTAGGGGTTAGGGTTAGGGTACGCGTTAGGGTGAGGGTAGTTATTAAACCTATCACACTCTCTAGATACCCCTTAGCACGTAAAGGAATATTATTTGGGGGTCCAGCCATGGAGAAGAGCTTAGACACTAGGAGAAGATAAGGAACACACCCATTATCAAGAAATCACATTAGGAATCTCTTTTTAACCTGTTCCTTAAAACACTAGTGCTTAGGAAATCTATTGGAGGCAGAAGCAGTCAAGGGTAGCTTAGGGTTAGGGTTAGGTTTAGGGTGAGGGTTAGGGTACGGCTTAGGGTACGGGTTCGGGGAGGGGTTCGGGTAGGGCGTAGGGTATGGGTTATGGTTAGGGTTAGCGCTAGTGTTAGGGTTAGGGCTCGGTTTAGGGTACGGGTTAGGATTAGGGTACGCGTTAGGGTTAGGGTAGGGGTTAGGGTTAGGGTACGCGTTAGGGTGAGGGTAGTTATTAAACCTATCCCACTCTCTATATACCCCTTAGCACGTAAAGGAATATTATTTGGGGGTCCAGCCATGGAGAAGAGTTTAGACACT
Source organism: Balaenoptera acutorostrata (assembly GCF_949987535.1). Taxonomy (NCBI): domain Eukaryota; kingdom Metazoa; phylum Chordata; class Mammalia; order Artiodactyla; family Balaenopteridae; genus Balaenoptera; species Balaenoptera acutorostrata. The sequence continues at coordinate 563,116 of NW_026646696.1, forward strand.
AGGAGAAGATAAGGAACACACCCATTCTCAAGAAATCACATTAGGATTCTCTTTTTAACCTGTTCCTTAAAACACTAGTGCTTAGGAAATCTATTGGAGACAGAAGCAGTCAAGGGTAGCTTAGGGTTAGGGTTAGGGTGAGGGTGAGGGTTAGGGTACGGCTTAGGGTACGGGTTCGGGGAGGGGTTCGGGTAGGGCGTAGGGTATGGTTTAGGGTTAGGGTTAGGGTTAGTGTTAGGGTTAGGGCTCGGTTTAGGGTACGTGTTAGGATTAGGGTACGCGTCAGTGTTAGGGTAGGGGTTAGGGTAAGGGTACGCGATAGGGTGAGGTTAGTTATTAAACCTATCACACTCTCTAGATACCCCTTAGCACGGAAAGGAATATTATTTGGGGGTCCAGCCATGGAGAAGAGTTTAGACACTAGGAGAAGATAAGGAACACACCCATTATCACGAAATCACATTAGGATTCTCTTTTTAACCTGTTCCTTAAAACACTAGTGCTTAGGAAATCTATTGGTGGCAGAAGCACTCAAGGGTAGCTTAGGGTTAGGGTTAGGGTTAGGGTGAGGGTTAGGGTACGGCTTAGGGTACGGGTTCGGGTAGGGCGTAGGGTATGGGTTAGGGTTAGGGTTAGGGCTAGTGTTAGGGTTAGGGCTCGGTTTAGGGTACGGGTTAGGATTAGGGTACGCGTTAGGGTTAGGGTAGGGGTTAGGGTTAGGGTACGCGTTAGGGTGAGGGTAGTTATTAAACCTATCACACTCTCTAGATACCCCTTAGCAAGTAAAGGAATATTATTTGGGGGTCCAGCCATGGAGAAGAGTTTAGACACGAGGAGAAGATAAGGAACACACCCATTATCAAGAAATCACATTAGGATTCTCTTTTTAACCTGTTCCTTAAAACACTAGTGCTTAGGAAATCTATTGGAGGCAGAAGCAGTCAAGGGTAGCTTAGGGTTAGGGTTAGGGTTAGGGTACGGCTTAGGGTACGGGTTCGGGGAGGGGTTCGGGTAGGGCGTAGGGTATGGGTTAGGGTTAGGGTTAGGGTTAGTGTTAGGGGTAGGGCTCGGTTTAGGGTACGGGTTAGGAATAGGGTAAGCGTTAGGGTTAGGCTAGGGGTTAGGGTTAGGGTACGCGTTAGGGTGAGGGTAGTTATTAAACCTATCCCACTCTCTAGATACCCCTTAGCACGTAAAGAATATTATTTGGGTGTCCAGCCATGGAGAAGAGCTTAGACACTAGGAGAAGATAAGGAACACACCCATTATCAACAAATCACTTTAGGATTCTCTATTTAACCTGTTCCTTAAAACACTAGTGCTTAGGAAATCTATTGGAGGCAGAAGCAGTCAAGGGTAGCTTAGGGTTAGGGTTAGGTTTAGGGTGAGGGTTAGGGTACGGCTTAGGGTATGGGTTCGGGGAGGGGTTCGGGTAGGGCGTAGGGTATGGGTTAGGGTTAGGGTTAGTGTTAGGGTTCGGGCTCGGTTTAGGGTACGGGTTAGGATTAGGGTACGCGTTAGTGTTAGGGTAGGGGTTAGGGTTAGGTTACGCTTTAGGGTGAGGTTAGTTATTAAACCTATCCCACTCTCTAGATACCCCTTAGCACGTAAAGGAATATTATTTGGGGGTCCAGCCATGGAGAAGAGTTTAGACACTAGGAGAAGATAAGGAACACACCCATTATCAAGAAATCACATTAGGATTCTCTATTTAACCTGTACCTTAAAACACTAGTGCTTATTTAATCTATTGGTGGCAGAAGCAGTCAAGGGTAGCTTAGGTTTAGGGTTAGGGTTAGGGTGAGGGTTAGGGTACGGCTTAGGGTACGGGTTCGGGGAGGGGTTCGGGTAGGGCGTAGGGTATGGGTTAGGGTTAGGGTTAGGGCTAGTGTTAGGGTTAGGGCTCGGTTTAGGTTACGGGTTAGGATTAGGGTACGCGTTAGTGTTAGGGTAGGGGTTAGGGTAATGGTACGCACTAGGGTGAGGGTAGTTATTAAACCTATCCCACTCTCTAGATACCCCTTAGCACGTAAAGGAATATTATTTGGGGGTCCAGCCATGGAGAAGAGTTTAGACACTAGGAGAAGATAAGGAACACACCCATTATCAAGAAATCACATTAGGATTCTCTTTTTAACCTGTTCCTTAAAACACTAGTGCTTAGGAAATCTATTGGAGGCAGAAGCAATCAACGGTAGCTTAGGGTTAGGGTTAGAGTTAGGGTGAGGGTTAGGGTACGGCTTAGGGTATGGGTTCGGGGAGGGGTTTGTGTAGGGCGTAGGGTATGGGTTAGGGTTAGGGTTAGGGTTAGTGTTAGTGTTAGCGCTCGGTTTAGGGTACGGGTTAGGATTAGGGTACGCGTTAGGGTTAGGGTAGCGGTTAGGGTTAGGGTACGCTTTAGGGTGAGAGTAGTTATTAAACCTATCCCACTCTCTAGATACCCTTAGCACGTAAAGGAATATTATTTGGGGGTCCAGCCATGGAGAAGAGCTTAGACACTAGGAGAAGATAAGGAACACACCCATTATCAAGAAATCACATTAGGATTCTCTTTTTAACCTGTTCCTTAAAACACTAGTGCTTAGGAAATCTATTGGAGGCAGAAGCAGTCAAGGGTAACTTAGGGTTAGGGTTAGGTTTAGGGTGAGGGTTAGGGTACGGCTTAGGGTACGGGTTCGGGGAGGGGTTCGGGTAGGGCGTAGGGTATGGGTTAGGGTTAGGGTTAGCGCTAGTGTTAGGGTTAGGGCTCGGTTTAGGGTACGGGTTAGGATTAGGGTACGCATTAGGGTTAGGGTAGGGGTTAGTGTTAGGGTAACGCGTTAGGGTTAGGGTTAGGGTTAGGGCTCGGTTTAGGGTAAGGGTTAGGATTAGTGTACGCGTTAGTGTTAGGGTAGGGGTTAGGGTTAGGGTACGCGATAGTGTGAGGTTAGTTATTAAACCTATCCCACTCTCTAGATAGCCCTTAGCACGTAAGGGAATATTATTTGGGGGTCCAGCCATGGAGAAGAGTTTAGACACGAAGAGAAGATAAGGAACACACCCAGTATCACGAAATCACATTAGGATTCTCTTTTTAACCTGTTCCTTAAAACACTAGTGCTTAGGAAATCTATTGGAGGCAGAAGCAGTCAAGGGTAGCTTAGGGTTAGGGTTAGGGTTAGGGTGAGGGTTAGGGTACGGCTTAGGGTACGGGTTCGGGGAGGGGTTCGGGTAGGGCGTAGGGTATGGGTTAGGGTTAGGGTTAGGGTTAGTGTTAGGGTTAGGGCTCGGTTTAGGGTACGGGTTAGGATTAGGGTACGCGTTAGGGTTAGGGTAGGTGTTAGGGTTAGGGTACGCGTTAGGGTGAGGGTAGTTATTAAACCTATCCCACTCTCTAGATACCCCCTAGCACGTAAAGGAATATTATTTGGGGGTCCAGCCATGGAGAAGTGTTTAGACACTAGGAGAAGATAAGGAACACACCCATTATCACGAAATCACATTAGGATCCTCCTTTTAACCTGTTCCTTAAAACACTAGTGCTTAGGAAATCTATTGGAGGCAGAAGCAGTCAAGGGTAGCTTAGGGTTAGGGTTAGGGTTAGGGTGAGGGTTAGGGTATGGCTTAGGGTACGGGTTTCGGGGAGGGGTTCGTGTAGGGCGTAGGATATGGGTTAGGGTTAGGGTTAGTGTTAGGGTTCGGCCTCGGTTTAGGGTACGGGTTAGGATTAGGGTACGCGTTAGTGTTAGGGTAGGGGTTAGGGTTAGGTTACGCTTTAGGGTGAGGTTAGTTATTAAACCTATCCTACTCTCTAGATACCCCTTAGCACGTAAAGGAATATTATTTAGGGGTCCAGCCATGGAGAAGAGTTTAGACACTAGGAGAAGATAAGGAGCACACCCATTATCAAGAAATCACATTAGGATTCTCTTTTTAACCTGTTCCTTAAAACACTAGTGCTTAGGAAATCTATTGGAGGCAGAAGCAGTCAAGGGTAGCTTAGTGTTAGGGTTAGAGTTAGGGTGAGGGTTAGGGTACGGCTTAGGGTACGGGTTCGGGGAGGGGTTCGGGTAGGGCGTAGGGTATGGGTTAGGGTTAGGGTTAGGGTTAGTGTTAGTGTTAGGGCTCGGTTTAGGGTACGGGTTAGGATTAGGGTACGCGTTAGGGTTAGGGTAGGGGTTAGGGTTAGGGTACGCGTTAGGGTGAGGGTAGTTATTAAACCTATCACACTCTCTAGATACCCCTTAGCACGTAAAGGAATATTATTTGGGGGTCCAGCCATGGAGAAGAGCTTAGACACTAGGAGAAGATAAGGAACACACCCATTATCAAGAAATCACATTAGGAATCTCTTTTTAACCTGTTCCTTAAAACACTAGTGCTTAGGAAATCTATTGGAGGCAGAAGCAGTCAAGGGTAGCTTAGGGTTAGGGTTAGGTTTAGGGTGAGGGTTAGGGTACGGCTTAGGGTACGGGTTCGGGGAGGGGTTCGGGTAGGGCGTAGGGTATGGGTTATGGTTAGGGTTAGCGCTAGTGTTAGGGTTAGGGCTCGGTTTAGGGTACGGGTTAGGATTAGGGTACGCGTTAGGGTTAGGGTAGGGGTTAGGGTTAGGGTACGCGTTAGGGTGAGGGTAGTTATTAAACCTATCCCACTCTCTATATACCCCTTAGCACGTAAAGGAATATTATTTGGGGGTCCAGCCATGGAGAAGAGTTTAGACACTAGGAGAAGATAAGGAACACACCCATTCTCAAGAAATCACATTAGGATTCTCTTTTTAACCTGTTCCTTAAAACACTAGTGCTTAGGAAATCTATTGGAGACAGAAGCAGTCAAGGGTAGCTTAGGGTTAGGGTTAGGGTGAGGGTGAGGGTTAGGGTACGGCTTAGGGTACGGGTTCGGGGAGGGGTTCGGGTAGGGCGTAGGGTATGGTTTAGGGTTAGGGTTAGGGTTAGTGTTAGGGTTAGGGCTCGGTTTAGGGTACGTGTTAGGATTAGGGTACGCGTCAGTGTTAGGGTAGGGGTTAGGGTAAGGGTACGCGATAGGGTGAGGTTAGTTATTAAACCTATCACACTCTCTAGATACCCCTTAGCACGGAAAGGAATATTATTTGGGGGTCCAGCCATGGAGAAGAGTTTAGACACTAGGAGAAGATAAGGAACACACCCATTATCACGAAATCACATTAGGATTCTCTTTTTAACCTGTTCCTTAAAACACTAGTGCTTAGGAAATCTATTGGTGGCAGAAGCACTCAAGGGTAGCTTAGGGTTAGGGTTAGGGTTAGGGTGAGGGTTAGGGTACGGCTTAGGGTACGGGTTCGGGTAGGGCGTAGGGTATGGGTTAGGGTTAGGGTTAGGGCTAGTGTTAGGGTTAGGGCTCGGTTTAGGGTACGGGTTAGGATTAGGGTACGCGTTAGGGTTAGGGTAGGGGTTAGGGTTAGGGTACGCGTTAGGGTGAGGGTAGTTATTAAACCTATCACACTCTCTAGATACCCCTTAGCAAGTAAAGGAATATTATTTGGGGGTCCAGCCATGGAGAAGAGTTTAGACACGAGGAGAAGATAAGGAACACACCCATTATCAAGAAATCACATTAGGATTCTCTTTTTAACCTGTTCCTTAAAACACTAGTGCTTAGGAAATCTATTGGAGGCAGAAGCAGTCAAGGGTAGCTTAGGGTTAGGGTTAGGGTTAGGGTACGGCTTAGGGTACGGGTTCGGGGAGGGGTTCGGGTAGGGCGTAGGGTATGGGTTAGGGTTAGGGTTAGGGTTAGTGTTAGGGGTAGGGCTCGGTTTAGGGTACGGGTTAGGAATAGGGTAAGCGTTAGGGTTAGGCTAGGGGTTAGGGTTAGGGTACGCGTTAGGGTGAGGGTAGTTATTAAACCTATCCCACTCTCTAGATACCCCTTAGCACGTAAAGAATATTATTTGGGGGTCCAGCCATGGAGAAGAGCTTAGACACTAGGAGAAGATAAGGAACACACCCATTATCAACAAATCACTTTAGGATTCTCTATTTAACCTGTTCCTTAAAACACTAGTGCTTAGGAAATCTATTGGAGGCAGAAGCAGTCAAGGGTAGCTTAGGGTTAGGGTTAGGTTTAGGGTGAGGGTTAGGGTACGGCTTAGGGTATGGGTTCGGGGAGGGGTTCGGGTAGGGCGTAGGGTATGGGTTAGGGTTAGGGTTAGTGTTAGGGTTCGGGCTCGGTTTAGGGTACGGGTTAGGATTAGGGTACGCGTTAGTGTTAGGGTAGGGGTTAGGGTTAGGTTACGCTTTAGGGTGAGGTTAGTTATTAAACCTATCCCACTCTCTAGATACCCCTTAGCACGTAAAGGAATATTATTTGGGGGTCCAGCCATGGAGAAGAGTTTAGACACTAGGAGAAGATAAGGAACACACCCATTATCAAGAAATCACATTAGGATTCTCTATTTAACCTGTACCTTAAAACACTAGTGCTTATTTAATCTATTGGTGGCAGAAGCAGTCAAGGGTAGCTTAGGTTTAGGGTTAGGGTTAGGGTGAGGGTTAGGGTACGGCTTAGGGTACGGGTTCGGGGAGGGGTTCGGGTAGGGCGTAGGGTATGGGTTAGGGTTAGGGTTAGGGCTAGTGTTAGGGTTAGGGCTCGGTTTAGGTTACGGGTTAGGATTAGGGTACGCGTTAGTGTTAGGGTAGGGGTTAGGGTAATGGTACGCACTAGGGTGAGGGTAGTTATTAAACCTATCCCACTCTCTAGATACCCCTTAGCACGTAAAGGAATATTATTTGGGGGTCCAGCCATGGAGAAGAGTTTAGACACTAGGAGAAGATAAGGAACACACCCATTATCAAGAAATCACATTAGGATTCTCTTTTTAACCTGTTCCTTAAAACACTAGTGCTTAGGAAATCTATTGGAGGCAGAAGCAATCAACGGTAGCTTAGGGTTAGGGTTAGAGTTAGGGTGAGGGTTAGGGTACGGCTTAGGGTATGGGTTCGGGGAGGGGTTTGTGTAGGGCGTAGGGTATGGGTTAGGGTTAGGGTTAGGGTTAGTGTTAGTGTTAGCGCTCGGTTTAGGGTACGGGTTAGGATTAGGGTACGCGTTAGGGTTAGGGTAGCGGTTAGGGTTAGGGTACGCTTTAGGGTGAGAGTAGTTATTAAACCTATCCCACTCTCTAGATACCCCTTAGCACGTAAAGGAATATTATTTGGGGGTCCAGCCATGGAGAAGAGCTTAGACACTAGGAGAAGATAAGGAACACACCCATTATCAAGAAATCACATTAGGATTCTCTTTTTAACCTGTTCCTTAAAACACTAGTGCTTAGGAAATCTATTGGAGGCAGAAGCAGTCAAGGGTAACTTAGGGTTAGGGTTAGGTTTAGGGTGAGGGTTAGGGTACGGCTTAGGGTACGGGTTCGGGGAGGGGTTCGGGTAGGGCGTAGGGTATGGGTTAGGGTTAGGGTTAGCGCTAGTGTTAGGGTTAGGGCTCGGTTTAGGGTACGGGTTAGGATTAGGGTACGCATTAGGGTTAGGGTAGGGGTTAGTGTTAGGGTACGCGTTAGGGTTAGGGTTAGGGTTAGGGCTCGGTTTAGGGTAAGGGTTAGGATTAGTGTACGCGTTAGTGTTAGGGTAGGGGTTAGGGTTAGGGTACGCGATAGTGTGAGGTTAGTTATTAAACCTATCCCACTCTCTAGATAGCCCTTAGCACGTAAGGGAATATTATTTGGGGGTCCAGCCATGGAGAAGAGTTTAGACACGAAGAGAAGATAAGGAACACACCCAGTATCACGAAATCACATTAGGATTCTCTTTTTAACCTGTTCCTTAAAACACTAGTGCTTAGGAAATCTATTGGAGGCAGAAGCAGTCAAGGGTAGCTTAGGGTTAGGGTTAGGGTTAGGGTGAGGGTTAGGGTACGGCTTAGGGTACGGGTTCGGGGAGGGGTTCGGGTAGGGCGTAGGGTATGGGTTAGGGTTAGGGTTAGGGTTAGTGTTAGGGTTAGGGCTCGGTTTAGGGTACGGGTTAGGATTAGGGTACGCGTTAGGGTTAGGGTAGGTGTTAGGGTTAGGGTACGCGTTAGGGTGAGGGTAGTTATTAAACCTATCCCACTCTCTAGATACCCCCTAGCACGTAAAGGAATATTATTTGGGGGTCCAGCCATGGAGAAGTGTTTAGACACTAGGAGAAGATAAGGAACACACCCATTATCACGAAATCACATTAGGATCCTCCTTTTAACCTGTTCCTTAAAACACTAGTGCTTAGGAAATCTATTGGAGGCAGAAGCAGTCAAGGGTAGCTTAGGGTTAGGGTTAGGGTTAGGGTGAGGGTTAGGGTATGGCTTAGGGTACGGGTTTCGGGGAGGGGTTCGTGTAGGGCGTAGGATATGGGTTAGGGTTAGGGTTAGTGTTAGGGTTCGGCCTCGGTTTAGGGTACGGGTTAGGATTAGGGTACGCGTTAGTGTTAGGGTAGGGGTTAGGGTTAGGTTACGCTTTAGGGTGAGGTTAGTTATTAAACCTATCCTACTCTCTAGATACCCCTTAGCACGTAAAGGAATATTATTTAGGGGTCCAGCCATGGAGAAGAGTTTAGACACTAGGAGAAGATAAGGAGCACACCCATTATCAAGAAATCACATTAGGATTCTCTTTTTAACCTGTTCCTTAAAACACTAGTGCTTAGGAAATCTATTGGAGGCAGAAGCAGTCAAGGGTAGCTTAGTGTTAGGGTTAGAGTTAGGGTGAGGGTTAGGGTACGGCTTAGGGTACGGGTTCGGGGAGGGGTTCGGGTAGGGCGTAGGGTATGGGTTAGGGTTAGGGTTAGGGTTAGTGTTAGTGTTAGGGCTCGGTTTAGGGTACGGGTTAGGATTAGGGTACGCGTTATGGTTAGGGTAGCGGTTAGGGTTAGGGTACGCTTTAGGGTGAGAGTAGTTATTAAACCTATCCCACTCTCTAGATACCCCTTAGCACGTAAAGGAATATTATTTGGGGGTCCAGCCATGGAGAAGAGCTTAGACACTAGGAGAAGATAAGGAACACACCCATTATCAAGAAATCACATTAGGATTCTCTTTTTAACCTGTTCCTTAAAACACTAGTGCTTAGGAAATCTATTGGAGGCAGAAGCAGTCAAGGGTAACTTAGGGTTAGGGTTAGGTTTAGGGTGAGGGTTAGGGTACGGCTTAGGGTACGGGTTCGGGGAGGGGTTCGGGTAGGGCGTAGGGTATGGGTTAGGGTTAGGGTTAGCGCTAGTGTTAGGGTTAGGGCTCGGTTTAGGGTACGGGTTAGGATTAGTGTACGCATTAGGGTTAGGGTAGGGGTTAGGGTTAGGGTACGCGTTAGGGTTAGGGTTAGGGTTAGGGCTCGGTTTAGGGTAAGGGTTAGGATTAGGGTACGCGTTAGTGTTAGGGTAGGGGTTAGGGTTAGGGTACGCGATAGTGTGAGGTTAGTTATTAAACCTATCCCACTCTCTAGATACCCCTTAGCACGTAAAGGAATATTATTTGGGGGTCCAGCCATGGAGAAGAGTTTAGACACGAGGAGAAGATAAGGAACACACCCATTATCAAGAAATCACATTAGGATTCTCTTTTTAACCTGTTCCTTAAAACACTAGTGCTTAGGAAATCTATTGGAGGCAGAAGCAGTCAAGGGTAGCTTAGGGTTAGGGTTAGGGTTAGGGTATTGCTTAGGGTACGGGTTCGGGGAGGGGTTCGGGTAGGGCGTAGTGTATGGGTTAGGGTTAGCGTTAGGGTTAGTGTTAGGGTTAGGGCTCGGTTTAGGGTACGGGTTAGGATTAGTGTACGCGTTAGGGTTAGGGTAGGGGTTAGGGTTAGGATATGCGATAGGGTGAGGTTACTTATTAAACCTATCCCACTCTCTAGATACCCCTTAGCACGTAAAGGAATATTATTTGGTGGTCCAGCCATGGAGAAGAGTTTAGACACGAGGAGAAGATAAGGAACACACCCATTATCAAGAAATCACATTAGGATTCTCTTTTTAACCTGTTCCTTAAAACACTAGTGCTTAGGAAATCTATTGGAGGCAGAAGCAGTCAAGGGTAGCTTAGGGTTAGGTTTAGGGTTAGGGTACGGCTTAGGGTACGGGTTCGGGGAGGGGTTCGGGTAGGGCGTAGGGTATGGGTTAGGGTTAGGGTTAGGGTAAGTGTTAGGGTTAAGGCTCGGTTTAGGGTACGGGTTAGGATTAGGGTATGCGTTAGGGTTAGGGTAGGTGTTAGGGTTAGGGTACGCATTAGGGTGAGGGTAGTTATTAAACCTAACCCACTCTCTAGATACCCCCTAGCACGTAAAGGAATATTATTTGGGGGTCCAGCCATGGAGAAGTGTTTAGACACTAGGAAAATATAAGGAACACACCCATTATCACGAAATCACATTAGGATTCTCTTTTTAACCTGTTCCTTAAAACACTAGTGCTTAGGAAATCAATTGGAGGCAGAAGCAGTCAAGGGTAGCTTAGGGTTAGGGTTAGGGTTAGGGTTAGGGTTAGGGTTAGGGTTAGGGTTAGGGTTCGGGCTCGGTTTAGGGTACGGGTTAGGATTAGGGTACGCGTTAGGGTTAGGGTAGGGGTTAGGGTTATGGTACGCACTAGGGTGAGGGTAGTTATTAAACCTATCCCACTCTCTAGATACCCCAGAGCACGTAAAGGAATATTATTTGGGGGTCCAGCCATGGAGAAGAGTTTAGACACTAGGAGAAGATAAGGAACACACCCATTATCAAGAAATCACATTAGGATTCTCTTTTTAACCTGTTCCTTAAAACACTAGTGCTTAGGAAATCTATTGGAGGCAGAAGCAGTCAAGGGTAGCTTAGTGTTAGGGTTAGGGTTAGGGTGAGGGTTAGGGTACGGCTTAGGGTACGGGTTCGGGGAGGGGTTCGGGTAGGGCGTAGGGTATGGGTTAGGGTTACGGTTAGGGCTAGTGTTAGGGTTAGGGCTCGGTTTAGGGCACGGGTTAGGATTAGGGTACGCGTTAGTGTTAGGGTAGGGGTTAGGGTTATGGTACGCACTAGGGTGAGGGTAGTTATTAAACCTATCCCACTCTCTAGATACCCCTTAGCACGTAAAGAATATTATTTGGGGGTCCAGCCATGGAGAAGAGCTTAGACACTAGGAGAAGATAAGGAACACACCCATTATCAACAAATCACTTTAGGATTCTCTATTTAACCTGTTCCTTAAAACACTAGTGCTTAGGAAATCTATTGGAGGCAGAAGCAGTCAAGGGTAGCTTAGGGTTAGGGTTAGGGTTAGGGTGAGGGTTAGGGTACGGCTTAGGGTACGGGTTCAGGGAGGGGTTCGGGTAGGGCGTAGGGTATGGGTTAGGGTTAGGGTTAGCGCTAGTGTTAGGGTTAGGGCTCGGTTTAGGGTACGGGTTAGGATTAGGGTACGCATTAGGGTTAGGATAGGGGTTAGTGTTAGGGTACGCGTTAGGGTTAGGGTTAGGGTTAGGGCTCGGTTTAGGGTAAGGGTTAGGATTAGTGTACGCGTTAGTGTTAGGGTAGGGGTTAGGGTTAGGGTACGCGATAGTGTGAGGTTAGTTATTAAACCTATCCCACTCTCTAGATACCCCTTAGCACGTAAAGGAATATTATTTGTGGGTCCAGCCATGGAGAAGAGTTTAGACACGAGGAGAAGATAAGGAACACACCCAGTATCACGAAATCACATCAGGATTCTCTTTTTAACCTGTTCGTTAAAACACTAGTGCTTAGGAAATCTATTGGAGGCAGAAGCAGTCAAGGGTAGCTTAGGGTTAGGGTTAGGGTTAGGGTGAGGGTTAGGGTACGGCTTAGGGTACGGGTACGGGGAGGGGTTCGGGTAGGGCGTAGGGTATGGGTTAGGGTTAGGGTTAGGGTTAGTGTTACGGTTAGGGCTCGGTTTAGGGTACGGGTTAGGATTAGGGTACGCGTTAGGGTTAGGGTAGGTGTTAGGGTTAGGGTACGCGTTAGGGTGAGGGTAGTTATTAAACCTATCCCACTCTCTAGATACCCCCTAGCACGTAAAGGAATATTATTTGGGGGTCCAGCCATGGAGAAGTGTTTAGACACTAGGAGAAGATAAGGAACACACCCATCATCACGAAATCACATTAGGATCCTCCTTTTAACCTGTTCCTTAAAACACTAGTGCTTAGGAAATCTATTGGAGGCAGAAGCAGTCAAGGGTAGCTTAGGGTTAGGGTTAGGGTTAGGGTGAGGGTTAGGGTATGGCTTAGGGTACGGGTTTCGGGGAGGGGTTCGTGTAGGGCGTAGGGTATGGGTTAGGGTTAGGGTTAGTGTTAGGGTTCGGCCTCGGTTTAGGGTACGGGTTAGGATTAGGGTACGCGTTAGTGTTAGGGTAGGGGTTAGGGTTAGGTTACGCTTTAGGGTGAGGTTAGTTATTAAACCTATCCTACTCTCTAGATACCCCTTAGCACGTAAAGGAATATTATTTGGGGGTCCAGTCATGGAGAAGAGTTTAGACACTAGGAGAAGATAAGGAGCACACCCATTATCAAGAAATCACATTAGGATTCTCTTTTTAACCTGTTCCTTAAAACACTAGTGCTTAGGAAATCTATTGGAGGCAGAAGCAGTCAAGGGTAGCTTAGTGTTAGGGTTAGAGTTAGGGTGAGGGTTAGGGTACGGCTTAGGGTACGAGTTCGGGGAGGGGTTCGGGTAGGGCGTAGGGTATGGGTTAGGGTTAGGGTTAGGGTTAGTGTTAGTGTTAGGGCTCGGTTTAGGGTACGGGTTAGGATTAGGGTACGCGTTATGGTTAGGGTAGCGGTTAGGGTTAGGGTACGCTTTAGGGTGAGAGTAGTTATTAAACCTATCCCACTCTCTAGATACCCCTTAGCACGTAAAGGAATATTATTTGGGGGTCCAGCCATGGAGAAGAGCTTAGACACTAGGAGAAGATAAGGAACACACCCATTATCAAGAAATCACATTAGGATTCTCTTTTTAACCTGTTCCTTAAAACACTAGTGCTTAGGAAATCTATTGGAGGCAGAAGCAGTCAAGGGTAACTTAGGGTTAGGGTTAGGTTTAGGGTGAGGGTTAGGGTACGGCTTAGGGTACGGGTTCGGGGAGGGGTTCGGGTAGGGCGTAGTGTATGGGTTAGGGTTAGGGTTAGCGCTAGTGTTAGGGTTAGGGCTCGGTTTAGGGTACGGGTTAGGATTAGGGTACGCGTTAGGGTTAGGGTAGGGGTTAGGGTTAGGGTACGCGTTAGGGTGAGGGTAGTTATTAAACCTATCCCACTCTCTATATACCCCTTAGCACGTAAAGGAATATTATTTGGGGGTCCAGCCATGGAGAAGAGTTTAGACACTAGGAGAAGATAAGGAACACACCCATTCTCAAGAAATCACATTAGGATTCTCTTTTTAACCTGTTCCTTAAAACACTAGTGCTTAGGAAATCTATTGGAGACAGAAGCAGTCAAGGGTAGCTTAGGGTTAGGGTTAGGGTGAGGGTGAGGGTTAGGGTACGGCTTAGGGTACGGGTTCGGGGAGGGGTTCGGGTAGGGCGTAGGGTATGGTTTAGGGTTAGGGTTAGGGTTAGTGTTAGGGTTAGGGCTCGGTTTAGGGTACGTGTTAGGATTAGGGTACGCGTCAGTGTTAGGGTAGGGGTTAGGGTAAGGGTACGCGATAGGGTGAGGTTAGTTATTAAACCTATCACACTCTCTAGATACCCCTTAGCACGGAAAGGAATATTATTTGGGGGTCCAGCCATGGAGAAGAGTTTAGACACTAGGAGAAGATAAGGAACACACCCATTATCACGAAATCACATTAGGATTCTCTTTTTAACCTGTTCCTTAAAACACTAGTGCTTAGGAAATCTATTGGTGGCAGAAGCACTCAAGGGTAGCTTAGGGTTAGGGTTAGGGTTAGGGTGAGGGTTAGGGTACGGCTTAGGGTACGGGTTCGGGTAGGGCGTAGGGTATGGGTTAGGGTTAGGGTTAGGGCTAGTGTTAGGGTTAGGGCTCGGTTTAGGGTACGGGTTAGGATTAGGGTACGCGTTAGGGTTAGGGTAGGGGTTAGGGTTAGGGTACGCGTTAGGGTGAGGGTAGTTATTAAACCTATCACACTCTCTAGATACCCCTTAGCAAGTAAAGGAATATTATTTGGGGGTCCAGCCATGGAGAAGAGTTTAGACACGAAGAGAAGATAAGGAACACACCCATTATCAAGAAATCACATTAGGATTCTCTTTTTAACCTGTTCCTTAAAACACTAGTGCTTAGGAAATCTATTGGAGGCAGAAGCAGTCAAGGGTAGCTTAGGGTTAGGGTTAGGGTTAGGGTACGGCTTAGGGTACGGGTTCGGGGAGGGGTTCGGGTAGGGCGTAGGGTATGGGTTAGGGTTAGGGTTAGGGTTAGTGTTAGGGGTAGGGCTCGGTTTAGGGTACGGGTTAGGAATAGGGTAAGCGTTAGGGTTAGGCTAGGGGTTAGGGTTAGGGTACGCGTTAGGGTGAGGGTAGTTATTAAACCTATCCCACTCTCTAGATACCCCTTAGCACGTAAAGAATATTATTTGGGGGTCCAGCCATGGAGAAGAGCTTAGACACTAGGAGAAGATAAGGAACACACCCATTATCAACAAATCACTTTAGGATTCTCTATTTAACCTGTTCCTTAAAACACTAGTGCTTAGGAAATCTATTGGAGGCAGAAGCAGTCAAGGGTAGCTTAGGGTTAGGGTTAGGTTTAGGGTGAGGGTTAGGGTACGGCTTAGGGTATGGGTTCGGGGAGGGGTTCGGGTAGGGCGTAGGGTATGGGTTAGGGTTAGGGTTAGTGTTAGGGTTCGGGCTCGGTTTAGGGTACGGGTTAGGATTAGGGTACGCGTTAGTGTTAGGGTAGGGGTTAGGGTTAGGTTACGCTTTAGGGTGAGGTTAGTTATTAAACCTATCCCACTCTCTAGATACCCCTTAGCACGTAAAGGAATATTATTTGGGGGTCCAGCCATGGAGAAGAGTTTAGACACTAGGAGAAGATAAGGAACACACCCATTATCAAGAAATCACATTAGGATTCTCTATTTAACCTGTACCTTAAAACACTAGTGCTTATTTAATCTATTGGTGGCAGAAGCAGTCAAGGGTAGCTTAGGTTTAGGGTTAGGGTTAGGGTGAGGGTTAGGGTACGGCTTAGGGTACGGGTTCGGGGAGGGGTTCGGGTAGGGCGTAGGGTATGGGTTAGGGTTAGGGTTAGGGCTAGTGTTAGGGTTAGGGCTCGGTTTAGGTTACGGGTTAGGATTAGGGTACGCGTTAGTGTTAGGGTAGGGGTTAGGGTAATGGTACGCACTAGGGTGAGGGTAGTTATTAAACCTATCCCACTCTCTAGATACCCCTTAGCACGTAAAGGAATATTATTTGGGGGTCCAGCCATGGAGAAGAGTTTAGACACTAGGAGAAGATAAGGAACACACCCAATATCAAGAAATCACATTAGGATTCTCTTTTTAACCTGTTCCTTAAAACACTAGTGCTTAGGAAATCTATTGGAGGCAGAAGCAATCAACGGTAGCTTAGGGTTAGGGTTAGAGTTAGGGTGAGGGTTAGGGTACGGCTTAGGGTATGGGTTCGGGGAGGGGTTTGTGTAGGGCGTAGGGTATGGGTTAGGGTTAGGGTTAGGGTTAGTGTTAGTGTTAGCGCTCGGTTTAGGGTACGGGTTAGGATTAGGGTACGCGTTAGGGTTAGGGTAGCGGTTAGGGTTAGGGTACGCTTTAGGGTGAGAGTAGTTATTAAACCTATCCCACTCTCTAGATACCCCTTAGCACGTAAAGGAATACTATTTGGGGGTCCAGCCATGGAGAAGAGCTTAGACACTAGGAGAAGATAAGGAACACACCCATTATCAAGAAATCACATTAGGATTCTCTTTTTAACCTGTTCCTTAAAACACTAGTGCTTAGGAAATCTATTGGAGGCAGAAGCAGTCAAGGGTAACTTAGGGTTAGGGTTAGGTTTAGGGTGAGGGTTAGGGTACGGCTTAGGGTACGGGTTCGGGGAGGGGTTCGGGTAGGGCGTAGGGTATGGGTTAGGGTTAGGGTTAGCGCTAGTGTTAGGGTTAGGGCTCGGTTTAGGGTACGGGTTAGGATTAGGGTACGCATTAGGGTTAGGGTAGGGGTTAGTGTTAGGGTACGCGTTAGGGTTAGGGTTAGGGTTAGGGCTCGGTTTAGGGTAAGGGTTAGGATTAGTGTACGCGTTAGTGTTAGGGTAGGGGTTAGGGTTAGGGTACGCGATAGTGTGAGGTTAGTTATTAAACCTATCCCACTCTCTAGATAGCCCTTAGCACGTAAGAGAATATTATTTGGGGGTCCAGCCATGGAGAAGAGTTTAGACACGAAGAGAAGATAAGGAACACACCCAGTATCACGAAATCACATTAGGATTCTCTTTTTAACCTGTTCCTTAAAACACTAGTGCTTAGGAAATCTATTGGAGGCAGAAGCAGTCAAGGGTAGCTTAGGGTTAGGGTTAGGGTTAGGGTGAGGGTTAGGGTACGGCTTAGGGTACGGGTTCGGGGAGGGGTTCGGGTAGGGCGTAGGGTATGGGTTAGGGTTAGGGTTAGGGTTAGTGTTAGGGTTAGGGCTCGGTTTAGGGTACGGGTTAGGATTAGGGTACGCGTTAGGGTTAGGGTAGGTGTTAGGGTTAGGGTACGCGTTAGGGTGAGGGTAGTTATTAAACCTATCCCACTCTCTAGATACCCCCTAGCACGTAAAGGAATATTATTTGGGGGTCCAGCCATGGAGAAGTGTTTAGACACTAGGAGAAGATAAGGAACACACCCATTATCACGAAATCACATTAGGATCCTCCTTTTAACCTGTTCCTTAAAACACTAGTGCTTAGGAAATCTATTGGAGGCAGAAGCAGTCAAGGGTAGCTTAGGGTTAGGGTTAGGGTTAGGGTGAGGGTTAGGGTATGGCTTAGGGTACGGGTTTCGGGGAGGGGTTCGTGTAGGGCGTAGGATATGGGTTAGGGTTAGGGTTAGTGTTAGGGTTCGGCCTCGGTTTAGGGTACGGGTTAGGATTAGGGTACGCGTTAGTGTTAGGGTAGGGGTTAGGGTTAGGTTACGCTTTAGGGTGAGGTTAGTTATTAAACCTATCCTACTCTCTAGATACCCCTTAGCACGTAAAGGAATATTATTTAGGGGTCCAGCCATGGAGAAGAGTTTAGACACTAGGAGAAGATAAGGAGCACACCCATTATCAAGAAATCACATTAGGATTCTCTTTTTAACCTGTTCCTTAAAACACTAGTGCTTAGGAAATCTATTGGAGGCAGAAGCAGTCAAGGGTAGCTTAGTGTTAGGGTTAGAGTTAGGGTGAGGGTTAGGGTACGGCTTAGGGTACGGGTTCGGGGAGGGGTTCGGGTAGGGCGTAGGGTATGGGTTAGGGTTAGGGTTAGGGTTAGTGTTAGTGTTAGGGCTCGGTTTAGGGTACGGGTTAGGATTAGGGTACGCGTTATGGTTAGGGTAGCGGTTAGGGTTAGGGTACGCTTTAGGGTGAGAGTAGTTATTAAACCTATCCCACTCTCTAGATACCCCTTAGCACGTAAAGGAATATTATTTGGGGGTCCAGCCATGGAGAAGAGCTTAGACACTAGGAGAAGATAAGGAACACACCCATTATCAAGAAATCACATTAGGATTCTCTTTTTAACCTGTTCCTTAAAACACTAGTGCTTAGGAAATCTATTGGAGGCAGAAGCAGTCAAGGGTAACTTAGGGTTAGGGTTAGGTTTAGGGTGAGGGTTAGGGTACGGCTTAGGGTACGGGTTCGGGGAGGGGTTCGGGTAGGGCGTAGGGTATGGGTTAGGGTTAGGGTTAGCGCTAGTGTTAGGGTTAGGGCTCGGTTTAGGGTACGGGTTAGGATTAGTGTACGCATTAGGGTTAGGGTAGGGGTTAGGGTTAGGGTACGCGTTAGGGTTAGGGTTAGGGTTAGGGCTCGGTTTAGGGTAAGGGTTAGGATTAGGGTACGCGTTAGTGTTAGGGTAGGGGTTAGGGTTAGGGTACGCGATAGTGTGAGGTTAGTTATTAAACCTATCCCACTCTCTAGATACCCCTTAGCACGTAAAGGAATATTATTTGGGGGTCCAGCCATGGAGAAGAGTTTAGACACGAGGAGAAGATAAGGAACACACCCATTATCAAGAAATCACATTAGGATTCTCTTTTTAACCTGTTCCTTAAAACACTAGTGCTTAGGAAATCTATTGGAGGCAGAAGCAGTCAAGGGTAGCTTAGGGTTAGGGTTAGGGTTAGGGTATTGCTTAGGGTACGGGTTCGGGGAGGGGTTCGGGTAGGGCGTAGTGTATGGGTTAGGGTTAGCGTTAGGGTTAGTGTTAGGGTTAGGGCTCGGTTTAGGGTACGGGTTAGGATTAGTGTACGCGTTAGGGTTAGGGTAGGGGTTAGGGTTAGGATATGCGATAGGGTGAGGTTACTTATTAAACCTATCCCACTCTCTAGATACCCCTTAGCACGTAAAGGAATATTATTTGGTGGTCCAGCCATGGAGAAGAGTTTAGACACGAGGAGAAGATAAGGAACACACCCATTATCAAGAAATCACATTAGGATTCTCTTTTTAACCTGTTCCTTAAAACACTAGTGCTTAGGAAATCTATTGGAGGCAGAAGCAGTCAAGGGTAGCTTAGGGTTAGGTTTAGGGTTAGGGTACGGCTTAGGGTACGGGTTCGGGGAGGGGTTCGGGTAGGGCGTAGGGTATGGGTTAGGGTTAGGGTTAGGGTAAGTGTTAGGGTTAAGGCTCGGTTTAGGGTACGGGTTAGGATTAGGGTATGCGTTAGGGTTAGGGTAGGTGTTAGGGTTAGGGTACGCATTAGGGTGAGGGTAGTTATTAAACCTAACCCACTCTCTAGATACCCCCTAGCACGTAAAGGAATATTATTTGGGGGTCCAGCCATGGAGAAGTGTTTAGACACTAGGAAAATATAAGGAACACACCCATTATCACGAAATCACATTAGGATTCTCTTTTTAACCTGTTCCTTAAAACACTAGTGCTTAGGAAATCAATTGGAGGCAGAAGCAGTCAAGGGTAGCTTAGGGTTAGGGTTAGGGTTAGGGTTAGGGTTAGGGTTAGGGTTAGGGTTAGGGTTCGGGCTCGGTTTAGGGTACGGGTTAGGATTAGGGTACGCGTTAGGGTTAGGGTAGGGGTTAGGGTTATGGTACGCACTAGGGTGAGGGTAGTTATTAAACCTATCCCACTCTCTAGATACCCCAGAGCACGTAAAGGAATATTATTTGGGGGTCCAGCCATGGAGAAGAGTTTAGACACTAGGAGAAGATAAGGAACACACCCATTATCAAGAAATCACATTAGGATTCTCTTTTTAACCTGTTCCTTAAAACACTAGTGCTTAGGAAATCTATTGGAGGCAGAAGCAGTCAAGGGTAGCTTAGTGTTAGGGTTAGGGTTAGGGTGAGGGTTAGGGTACGGCTTAGGGTACGGGTTCGGGGAGGGGTTCGGGT